>NC_137808.1:5779889-5889889 GCF_963383645.1 Muscardinus avellanarius
CTTCCCAGTGAAAACCTGGGCTGCTTCAATGACTCCTGCTATGACGAGTTATTTTCATGCTAAGAAAGGTGGTACCAAGAGGTGGCCGTGGGTCCATTCAATAAAGCCAAGATGACCGGTTACCTTCCTACACTCTTCTCAAAGGTCTTATTACAACTTGGAGGATATTTCCCTTTTTCAAAATAATCTTGACTTATCCTATCTGAAGACATTTTCTGTATGTCAGATATGTTAACAGCCAACAGCTGAGCAGTGTTCTGCACGTGCATGGGTAATGCGGTCAATCACTGACTAAATAAAAAGAAACCAGTTTACTTCCCCCACCCCAGACACCCCCCAAGCAATGCAGCAGCAGAACACTCACGGATTTGTCTGTTGTCTTTCCTGTCAAGATCGCCCTCGCCTTGGCTTTAGTCAGCGGGAAGGACTTGATGTATGAGTCATACAGATGCTTTCCCAAGGCCCGGAGATCAGCAGATTCTGGGTTCAGCTGGTCGATATCACTGGAGATCTCCGCCAACAGCTTCTCCTTCTCGGCCTGTGGCATCCGCCCAAACCTGATGGCTACAGAGGAAGGAGAATGACAGAATGAATCACTGGATCACTGCTGCGCCTCTGAGCCCAGTTCTCCCCCCGGCCTGGGCTCCTCGCATGTGCAAATGCCCCTCCTCTCTCCACTAACTGGAAGTTCCGTATCTACTACAGGGCTTCGGTTTTTATTCCATGATCGGGACACAGACGATGAGTAAAAATCAAATCGTTCACTTTTTTCATTAAAAACAAAACGCATGACCCTGCCGGGAAAGTCAAAGAGTTTGTTTAGCAAAGGAAGCAAAGTCTGTTTATTTAAACATGAAATCATTGACAACTGGATCCTCTTCATCCCTCAAGACCCAATCGACATGGTATGTTCTTTGTGAGACTTTCGAACCCAGGTGATTATTCCTCCCCTTGTACTCTACTGATTTTTAGTATATACTTAAATATAACAATTTTCATACAGTATTATAATTATAAGCAAGTTATTTTCATGCTAAGAAAGGTGGTAGGGGAGGCCTTGGGTTCATTCAATAAAGCCAAGATGACTGGTTACCTTCCTACACTCTTCTCAAAGGTCTTATTACAACTTTACATGACTATTTATACCACTATAGAACAATATTATGAAGGCTTCAGACAGTGTCTTCTTTATCTTTTTTTTTGTGTGTGGTACTGGGGTTCCTGGAAGTCTTTCTACCTCCGGGCTACACTCCCAGACCTATTTTATATTTTTGAAACAGGGTCTCTTAAACCAGTGCAGCTGGCTTCGAACCTGTGCGATCCTCCTGTCTCCACCTCCCAAGTGCGGGGATTATAAGCGTGCGCCACCACGCCCGGCCCTTCTTTATCTTTTTATTCTCAGCACATGACATAAGGTCAGGCACCAGAAGGATCTGGGTGCTTCATGAATTAAAAGTAAGGATTCAAAGTACAGAATTCCAAGTAGTACAAATAAACATGGGTTTTCTTCTCAGCAATATGTATGATCTAGTTTTTCACTGTTATAAAAAAAAATATGGAAGCTGGGCGTGGTGGCGCACGCTTGTTATCCCAGCGCTTGGGAGGCTGAGACAGGAGGATCGCACATGTTCGAAGCCAGCCTCGGCTACTTAGTGAGGCTCTCGGCAACTTAGTGAGACCCTGTTTTCAAATAAAATAGAAAATAGGTCTGGAAGTATAGTCCGGAGGTAGAAAAGCCCCTGAGTTCTACCCCCAGTACCAACAACAACAAAAAAATATACGGAGGCCAAGAGTGGTGGCGTGCATGCATCTGTAATCACAGTACTCGGGAGGCTGAGACTAGAGGATCACAGTTTCTAAGCCAGCCTTGGTAACTTAGTGAGACCCTGTTTCAAAAAAAAAAAAATCCCCTGAGTTCAACTCCCAGTACCAAAATTATATATATTTATGTATATAGTGCTTTATTTCATTCACTAGGCCAGAGAGGACTTTTACATTTAGCGGAGAGAAACCATACTTACTTCCTTGACTCTTGAGAAGTACTACATAATGATGTTTGTCAGAAAGACAATATCCTTAAGATTTGGCTTCTCGTGGGGCGAGGAAGAGTGAACGCAGGAAAAGAAGACACGAAGGCAAAGAGGAACACTTAAGAGAGGTTAGAGCCGGGCTCGCTTGTAATCCCCGTGCCTGGGAGGCGGAGCCAGGAGGATCGTGCAGGTTTGAAGCCAGGCTCATTGGCTTAGGAGACCCTGTTTCCAAATAAAAATATAAAATAGGTATGGGAGTGTAGCCCAGAGGTAGAAGGGTTTCCAGGAACCCCAGTACCACCCCCCCCCCAAAAAAAAAGAGAGGTTAGTAAGGCCTAAGTTGGGGTGGAGGTGTAGCTTAGCATGCCTGATGTCCTGGGTTCCATCCTTAACATTGGGGGAAAAAAGAAGAAGAAAGGGAGGGAGGGAGGGAGGAAAACTGTGGTATGAAACTTGAGAAAATAAGTTATATATAAAATACACGTGGCTAGGATCAACCACCATCTGACTTTAGTTATTTCAAATAATAGTATCCCTTCACTAGATGAATATTACCGAGCGACTACCAAATGCCTGACACTGTCCTAAGCTCTGATTAGAATTTACAGGTAAGAAATTATAAACAGCCGGGCGTGGTGGCACACGCTTGTCATCCCCGCGCTTGGGAGGCGGAGGCAGGAGGATCGCGCAGGTTTGAAGCCAGCCTCGCTGGCTTGAGAGACCCTGTTTCCAAATAAAAAGTATAAAATAGGTCTGGGAGTGTAGCCCGGAGGTAGAAGGGTTTCCAGGAACCCCAGTACCACCAAAAAAAAAAAAAAAAAGAAAAGAAATTATAAGCAAAAAATAGAAGTTTAAGTGTCTCTCTCTCTCTCCATGTACGTGTGTGTGTGTGTGTGTGTGTGTATTTTTTTTTTTTGTCTCTCATTTATCCTTTTTATTGCTGTCAGTGGCTTGGTTTTTTGTAATTCAGATCTGATCACTACCTTGCTTTTTGGGGAAGAATGTGGTATCCAAGGAAGTTATAAACTATGCAAGAAGTAGAAAAACGAGGAATCAAAAAAGAAAGAGAGGTGGGAAGGGGTTGGACCCAATATTCCCTTCAAAGGCATGACCTCGATGACCTAACTTCCTTGCACCTTGCACCAGGGGGTCCCACACCCTAAGGGTTCTACGACTTCCAGTAGTACCCAGGCTGGCAACCAGGCCTTTAACACATGGGCCTTTGGGGGACACTGGACTATAGCAGAGATTAAAAAAGGTAATGGCTCAAATTTAAATCTATTTGTCATTTAAGCTTTTTCCTTTTCCATACATATTAGAGTTGCTATAGGTATTGAGACAATTACCCTAAAAACGCCGAGTGTCACAAAACCTTGTGAAATCATTATTCTAGATTTTTATGAAGTCACTGAAACTCTTTTTTAAAGCGGTCGGCTTTTTTTTTATACAGAAAAGAAAAACCCACATTATTTATATCAGAGGATATCCTCGTCAGCAAAGCTAACATTTCACTAGTTTTTTTTTCTCCCATGCTAGGGGTTAACCCAGGACTTTGTACTTGCTAAGCAAGTATCCTACCTCTGAGCTACATCCCCAGCCTTCACTAGTTTTTAAACTTACAAATAGTATTTTTAAAATTCAAATCTGAATGTTATAGGGAAAATGCAACTGCATTGACTCATAAGTACCAGAGCCAATTCTTCTCCATTTATTTTCTAAATTGCCTTCCCCTAAATCTATTACTTAGTTCACACATGAAAAGTAGCTCTGAATATAAAATAGTCACCCATCAACATTTTAATGACTAAGCTATTTTATTGAAAACAAAGAGGCCACATTCCTGAAACATGGTTAAGCCAGGCGTGGTGGCGCACGCTTATAATCCCAGTACTTTGGAGGCTGAGATAGGAGGATTGCACGTTCGTGGCCAGCCTCAGCTACTTAGTGAGGCCCTCTACGACTTAGTGAGACCCTGTTTCAAAATAAAGAATAAAAATAGGGCTGGAGGTATAGCTCAGAGGTAGAATGCCCCTGGGTTCGACCCATAGTACCACAAAACAAAATAAAATAAAACATGGTTAACTGGGTAGGCATTTATTGATTTATTTATTTGGGGGAAGGGTTGGGGATTAAACTCAGAGGTATTCTACCTCTGAGAGTTATAACCCCAGACCTATTTTTCTTTCTTTCTTCCCTTTTTTTCCCCAAAGGGTGTGTCACTAGGTTGCTGAGGTTGGCCTTGAATATGCAATCCTGTTTCAGCCTCCCAAGTACTGGTATCATAGGTATGCAACAACATACTGGGATGAAACGATAGGCCTTTAGAGCAAAACCCAGCCAGGTGTGGTAGTGTACACCTGTAATCCCAGGACTTAGGAGGCTGAGACAGACAGGAGAATCACAGGTTCTAGGGCAGTCGCAGCAACTTAGTGAGACTGTCAGCAATCTGGTGAGACCTTGTTTCAAAATAAAAAATAAAATAAGGCTGGGGGTGTAGCTCAGAGGTAGAATGCCCCCGGGTTCCATCCCCAGTATGGAAGGAAGAAAAGAAAGGAGGAAGAAAGGAATGCAGGCATGCATTGCTTTGAAAAACTAAAAACACAGGCAAATGTGCATTATAGAAGCCAGTTCCCCTGACAGTAACTGATACAGTGATCACTTAGTTGCAAGCACTTCTGGGTCACCTAGGTCTTTATTTCTGTTTCACTTTCAATTTGAGCTTTCCTGTGAAGGTGGTGTCTAGACGGGCTACTGACTTGATTAGGCTTGAAATGACTCCGGAGGACTTCTGAGCAATCAGTGGGACTGACCCATGGTCTAGAAATGAGGGATTGTTAAATGACCAAAATATTTTGGAACATATCTAGATCCTGATTATTTATAGGAAAACAACAACACACTGACATTGTGTCCAAGCACGTCGCTCAAAACAACACCCAGGTGCTTTTTCCACCTAAAAGTAAAAAGCGGTTATTTGAGAAACAACCATTTTGAGCTGGAGAGATTCTAGTACCGTGTTCTTCTGCAATGTTCAGGCTATGTGGTACAATCAAGATGTAAGTTCCACCTGAAGAGCTTTAACTGTATGCTAGAGTTTGGGTCTGGAATATTCCAGAACCATGTGTTAAATGCTAGGTCCCTATCCTGTGGCATGATTGAGAGACCTTTGGGCGGGCCCTTTAAGAGGCGGGGCTTAGTAGGAGGAAGTCAGGTCACAGGGGCGTGCCCTTGACATGTCTATATAAGGGACCCCAGCCCCTTCCCCTTCTTCTCTTTGGCTCCCTGACAATGACGTTGAGTAGCTTTGCTTGTGCTTTCAACCCAATGCTAACGGTCCAACCAGTCATGGACTACAAACTCAACAGTGGGCCAAACTAAACCTTTCCTCTTGATAAGCTGACTTTTCTCAGGTATCGCTTATACTGACAGAATGCTAACTAACTCACCGTATGTAACTTAATGTGCCATTTATATTTTCTCTAACCCAGCCTGCTTTGGGGCTATATTGCTATGCAATCATCCAATAAGGTACCTTTGGCAACTGATCAGAACATAGAGACCTGGCTCATGTACATAAATTTTATTTTTATGGCACCAAAATATAGAGGTGAAAACTTTTGGGGGGAAGAACTGGGGTTTGAATCCAGAGGTATTCTACCTCTGAGCTGCATCTCAACCCTACTTACTTACTTACTTACTTACTTACTTATTTATTTATTTATTTATTTATTTATTTATTTATTTTGCAGTCCTGGGGATTGAACTCAGGGGCATTCTATCTCCAAGCTATAACCACAGCCCCATTTTTATTCTTATTTATTTATTTATTTATTTATTTATTTTTGCAGTACTGGGGATGGAACCCAGGGGCATTCTATCTCCCAGCTTCACCACCAGCCCTATTTTTTATTCTTTATTTTGAAACTCAGTGAGTTGCAAAGAGCCTAATTAAGTAGTAGCTGAGGTTGTCTTCGAACCGCGATCCTCCTGTCTCAGCCTCCCAAATGCTGGGATTACAAGCGTGCACCACCACGCCCGGCTCATTTTTATTCTTTATTTTGAAAAAGCATCTCATTAAATTTCGTAGGGCCTAAGTAGTTGAGGCTGGTTGGGAACCTTCAATCTTCCTGTCTCAGCCTCCCAAGTACTGGGATTATAAGCATGAGCCACCACACCCATCTATTTTTTTTTTAACAGGGTCTCACTATGGTGTGGAGTGCCTTGTAAAGTTGAGGCTGGCCATAAACTGTGATCCTCCTGTCTCAGCCTCCCAAGTACTGATTATAGGCGCAGGTCACCACACCCAGCTGTAGTTGAAAACTTTTACATTCACACAGCTGACACACCAGATGTTTACATATTTGGGAAGACTAACATTGTCTCTAAGATATGAAATAGCTGGATGAAAAAGTAAAGAATTCAGTGAATTAGGTTTTTTTATTATAAAGAATAGATTTTTCTGTTTCCAAAAGACTTAATGATCACTGATTTCAGTTATTTTCCAGCCATCTTCCCCAAGGCCCTTTTGAGTTCTTTGAATATTACCTCGGAAGTTGCTTTCAAAAACACTGAATGGACTAACCAGAGACCAAAGAGCAGAAGTGAAAATAACATAGAACAAGGTAAATTCACTTTGTGGGACGTTCATTTTGTCTTGTGGGCACTGCAAAAAGCTAGCTGCTTGTTTGGGTATAATACTAGATGCCGCTCTTAGTAACTTAAAAAGTCATTCTAAGTGCATGGAAACATTACTGATGGCTCATATTGGACAAATTAATGAATTTTAAACAGTGACTACAACCAACTAAAAGACTTGTATTTAGAAATGTTTTATTCAGCCGGGCGTGGTGGCGCACGCTTGTAATCCCCACGCTTGGGAGGCTGAGACAGGAGGATCGCACAGGTTCGAAGCCAGCCTCAGCTGCTGAGTGAGGCTCTCAGCAACTTAGTGAGACCCTGTTTCCAAATAAAGTATAAAATAGGGATGGGAGTATATCCCAGAGGCAGAAAAGCCCCAGTACCACACACACACACACACACACACACACACACACACACAGAAATGTTTTATTCATCCAAATAGCAGACAAAACTAATTCAAACCTAGTTAGTGAGTTTTCTTTTTTTGTGTACAGAGAATATGGTTGTTTTCTGTGCAGCAAACACATTCCCATAAAAAACCTCTAAGATGGAATTTTTCTTAGCCATGTTTGCAATCCTTTAAGTGTTGGGCTACATAGGCCTCCCATGTCATGATAATCAACTTCTATTTTTTTTTTCTTGCCTTTCAGGGATTGAACATTCCCTCAAAATTGCCCCTCTCTAGGGGGAGGGGGCAGGAACTGGGGAGGGCTCAAGAGTGCTGTATACACACATATGGCTCTACCATCCTGAAATTCATCGACAGGTATGAGTACAATGCACCAATATAACAAAAAGCCCCTCTCTCTGTATAGCATAAATTAATAATGATGATCTTATTATCAGGTTTATAATAGCATTCTTTGACTTGTCTGGGTGGAGAAAATTATACCGTCTATACTATACAGGTTTAGCTTTTTTTTTTTTCTTCATACTGGGGCATGGAACCCAGGGCATCTTGCCTGCTAAACATTCTCTCTACCCCAGAGCTACACTCCCAACCTATAGGTTGGGCTTTAAATAATATTTCAGCCGGGCGTGGTGGCGCATGCTTGTAACCCCAGCATTAGGGAGGCTGAGACCCGGAGGATCGCAGTTCGTGGACAGCCTCAGCTACTTAGTGAGGCCCTCTGCAACTCAGTGAGACCTGGTTTCAAAATAAGGAATAAAAAATAGGGCAGGGGGTGTAGCTCGGAGGTCGAATGCCCCTGGATTCCATCCCCAGACCCGCAAATAAAAAAATAATAATAATAGCCGGGCGTGGTGGCGCACGCTTGTAATCCCCGCGCTTGGGAGGCGGAGACAGGAGGATCGCGCAGGTTCGAAGCCAGCCGCGCGCGCTGGTTTAGGAGACCCTGTTTCCAAAATGAAAATGTAAAAAATAGGTCTGGGAGTGTAGCCCGGAGGTAGAAGGGCTTCCAGGAACCCCAGTACCACCAAAAATAATAATAATAATAATAATAAATAATATTTTTTCATAAACAATAATAGAGGATATATTTCAAGCGAATGTGTGCCATGCCTGTGAACAATAGGATACATTGTGTGTGTGTGTGTGTGTGTGTGTGTGTGTGTGTGTGTGTGTGTGTGTTGCTAGGGATGGAACCCAGGGGCTTTCTACCTGCATGCTACACTTCCAGACCTATTTTGTATTTTATTTGAAAACAGGGTCTAAGTTGCTGAGAGCCTCACTAAGCTGCTGAGGCTGGCTTCGAACCTGCAATCTTCCTGTCTCAGCCTCCCAAGTGCTGGGATTACAAGCGTGCGCCACCATGCTCGGCTAACAGGAAACATTTTCCATAAATGCGCGTAGTGACTCTCAGTACTAGGAATTATATTTCACATGAATGTGTGAAGTGACGATTTTTTAATAGGCAAAAGCCAAATGTTGTTAAAAGCAGAACTGGCATGCTTTACTGGGCTATCTTGATGATAATGACCTCAAAGTCAATGATTTCTTCATAAAGACGAAATACGTTTATTGCAGACCTGATTGCATCATTTAAAATATGGCCCTTGACTTGAAGACTTGCCCTTATGTTTTATAGGTCTAAAATAAAAAGGAAACGGATGGAGTAAAACCAGCAAGTTATTTTGCAATAAGTGACTGCAGTTGTACATTCCTACAGAGCAGATGTGGTCAACTGTTCAGGGAAGCCTGACAAAATCCCCATCCCATCCATACTGTGGACGGCTCCATAAATAAGACAGTCTTCTTCTTCTTCTTCTTCTTTTTTTCTTTTTTTTCGTGGTACTGGGGTTCCTGGAAGCCCTTCTACCTCTGGGCTACACTCCCAGACCTATTTTTACATTTTTATTTGGAAACAGGGTCTCCTAAGCCAATGCGCGTGGCTGGCTTCGAACCTGCACGATCCTCCTGTCTCCGCCTCCCAAGCGCGGGGATGACAAGCGTGCGCCGCCACGCCGGCTTCTTTTTTTTTTTTTTTTTAAACAGGGTTGCAAAGGGCCTCACTAAGTAGCTGAGGCTGGCCGTGAACCACGATCCTCCTGTCTCTGCCTCCCAAATGCTGGGATGACAAAAGTGTGCGCCACCACGCCTGGCTCTTAAGACATTCTTTAGAGGATCTGACTCATGTTAACTATCATTTTTGTAAACCATTTTTAAAAAGTAGAATTAGTGATTCCTAAATATCCTGATGGTTTCAACTGTGAAAACCAAATACTTCTACAATGGAATAAAAAATTAACTTTCTCAGACGCACTGCGGTTTATTCCAGGAGGATTCACTTCAAAGACTGTATGTATTCTTACCATATCAGTTTTGAGAGAGATAAAAGCAAAAGAAAGACAAAATCATAGCTGGGAATGTAGCTCAGTGGTAGCGATGTGCTGACCACGTGCAAGGTCCTCGCTTTGATGGTCCTCAGTGCGGAGATCTCAGAAGGGAGGGATTTGGACACTCAGTAAAATGAAAATTTAGATTTAACCAGGTCACTTTGTAATTTTCAACTTTTTTTTTTTTTTTTTTTTTTTTGGTACTAGGCAGGGAACCCAGGGGCATTCTGCCTCCGAGCTCCACCCCCAGCCCAATTTTTTATTCTTTATTTAGAAACAGAGTCTCACTGAGTTGCAAAGGGCCTCACTAAGTAGCGGAGGCTGGCCGTGAGCCGCGATCCTCCCGTTTCAGCCTCCCGAATGCTGGGATGACAAGTGTGTGCCACCACGCCTGGCTGTAATTTTCCATTTCTTGAGCACATAATGATTTTTTAAAAATTTTCTCCTGGCCGGGCGTGGTGGTGCACGCTTGTCATCCCCGCACTTGGGAGGCGGAGACAGGAGGATCACGCAGGTTCGAAGCCAGCCGAGCGCGCTGGCTTAGGAGACCCTGTTTCCAAATCAAAAAGTATAAAAATAGGTCTGGGAGTGTAGCCTGGAGGTAGAAGGGTTTCCAGGAACCCCAGTACCACCAAAATAAATAAATAAATAAATAAATAAAATTTTTCTCCTCTTTTTGTTTTAAATAGGACACCGCTATGTTGTCCAGGTTGACCTTGAATTTGTAATCCCCCTGCTGGGGCCTCCTGAGTGGCTGGGATTTCAGCTGTGTACCACTGTGTCCAGCCCATAATGCTTTTGGAAACAAGTAAATAATACTTGACAAATATAATACTATCAAATCACAGCTAAAATTTGATTTGTGAGTTAAGTCAACCAATCAGAACCAAATGGTGATGAAGAATTATTTCCTCAAATAGGTCAATCTTCCATGATTTTACTGAATTATACGATAGTTTATGAAAACATTGGTGTTCTGAGGTCTTCCCTGAAGTTACCACCCCAAAGTCATAAGCTTTATTTTTTATTTTTGTGGTACTGGAGATTATATCCAGGGGCATTTTACCTCTGAGCTAATCCCTAGCCCTATTAGCCCTATTTTATTTTTATTTTGAAAAAGGGTCTTGCCAGGTTAAGAAGAGTCTCACTACTTGCTGAAGCTGTCCTCGAACCTGTGATCATGTCTCAGCTTCCCAAGTACTGGGATTATAGGCCTGCACCACCACACTTGGCTCAGCTCCTCCTCCTCCTCCTCCTCCTCCTCTTCCTCTTCTTCTTTTTAGTGCTGGGGATAAAACTCAAAGCCTAAGTAAGTACACTCTTAGGCCCATAATTTTGATTTTAAATAGAGGTTTAAAAAGCACAAAATTTTATTCTCTTCTCTTTCTATGATATTGAGGCTTTGTGGAAACTCAGAATATTTACCCTCTCCTTTTCACACATCTGTATGTTCTCTGAAATCAAGAATAGTGCTATATTCTCTGCCTTGTAAAGAAGAAAAATAATAGGTGAAAGGACATGAATCTAATTCTGATATCCTACTTAATTTTTTTGTTTCCAGAATTCTTTTTTTCTTATATGTAAAATGGACAGAAAGGCTGGGCGTGGTGGCGCACGCTTGTAATCCCAGTACTTGGGAGGCTGAGACAGGAGGATCATGGTTCACGGCCAGCCTCAGCTACTTAGTGAGGCCCTTTGCAACTCAGTGAGACCCTGCTTCAAAATAAAGAATAAAAAATAGGGCTGGGGGTCTAGCTCAAAGGTAGAATGTCCCTGGGTTCCATCTGCACTACAGCAAAATAAATAAATTAAATTAAATGGATAGAAACTACTGCTATGCACAAGAAAATATAATTTTGGCTCGAAGGCTATTAAAACCACATAAAAATGAACAATTGTCACCACGTTTAGTATAAAACACTGCACTTTCCCCTGCTGACTGCTGGTTTTCAAATCTCGTCTCTTGTTGTCAGAGACACAAAGTCACAGACAGAAGGGATCTATACTTGGAGTTAAAAATACTGTCCTAGCCGGGCGTGGTGGCGCACGCTTGTGGTCCCAGTACTTGGGAGGTTGAGACAGGCAGATTGAGTGTTGGCGGCCAGCCTCAGCTACTTAGTGAGGCCCTCTGCAACTTAGTGACACCCTGTTTCAAAATAAAGAATAAAAAAATAGGATTGGGGGAGGGTAGCTCAGAGGTAGAATGCCCCTGGGTTCCATCCCCAGTACCGCAACATAAATAAATAAACAAATAAGCAAATTAATTAATTAAATATAAATAAGCAAATAAGTAAATAAACAGGCAAATAATAAATAAACAAGCAAACTAATAAAGTAAGTAAATAAGCAAATAAATAGGCAAGCAAATAAATAAATAAATAAATAATAAATAATAAATAAATAAATCATACTGCCCTAAAATGGTCAACTGGCATAGGAGACCCTGAAGCCTGACCTTTTTTGGAAAAACCAAGTATTTCTGTCAACGGGCCTAGAGCCCTTGCGTTCCACGACCTTGAGAATGAGCTTTATTCAAATAAAGCAGATGGCAATCAGTGCTCACTTACCATTGTGAGACATCCCCACAGCAAGGCACTTCTGAAACCGACAGTACTGACATTTATTTCTACTCTTTTTGTGAATCCTACAGTTTAGATCACACCTGTCATAAATCAGCTTCAATCGGATGGTCCTCCGGAAGAAACCCTACAAAGGGACATGGAAAAAAAGAAGAAGAAAAAGCGGTTGTTAAGTGTTTGTAACACAAGGAATCGGCATCCTCTGGCTACAGGCGCAGTGGCCAGCCCGGGTATCAGGAAGGCTGCTCGGACGGTTCTACCGGTGGAGAGAGACCTTGGACAAGTGACTTGCCCTGCCTGGAACTCACACTTCTTGTGCTAAAATAAAGAACCAGGGTATGATGTCTTAGCTCTTAAGAAACTGACCACATCCAACTGGTGTCTAGTATATCTTGGCCCTGTACCCGCTTGGTTTTCAGCCTCCTCTCAGAAGTGCTCTGGATTTAATGTAATGCGAATAAAACACCATGTAATCAGTTCAGTCTCTCTGCAAAATCATTCCAACAGCATGCCCCGGCCTTCATAATTGGGCTAAGAAGTTTGGCAAAGTTAGAATCATTTCATTCTAAAGTACGATCAGAGCCAATAAATATCCACATGTGGGTAATTTTTTTTTTTTTTGAATTCTCCACGTTGTGTAATTTCCTGCTAAATTCTACTTCATTTATTTATGTTGTTGAAAGAGTGCCCCACCATCGCGGTCTACAGAGAGAGAGAGATAATAAGAAATAATAAAAGTCATATAGAAATTCTAAGAAAATCCACCATCTCAAAGTGGTAAAAATGTCCACTTGGGGCAAAATGAATGTTCTACCATATTGACTACATCTTTTGGTGAGAACTTAAAGAAATATTTGGCATCGACAGCATTTTCTCACTGCATATTGGGGGCTCATAGTAGTCCTATTCATTCCTCCTCATGAAACTTAATTCTTTCAGACTTATGAGGTCCGATCCAGAAGTGGTGGCTCATGCCTGTAATCCCACTACTTGAGAGGCTGCGACAGGAGGATCACAGGTTCGAGGCCAGCCTCAGCAACTTAGTGAGACTAAAGCCCCTAGGTTCAATCCCCAGTGCCAACAGTAATAATAATTAGTAATAATAGTAGTGATAATAATAACAATCAGGTCCTGTTAGGTATAAGAAATAAGAAATCAGTTCTGCCGCTGACATGCATTTTAGCTTTCTCCAAAAATTTTCCTTGAGCTGCTTACTTTATATATTTACTTGGAAACGTAATCGCCATCTCCAACTCAGCATGTCTAAAACTGAAGTCCTGACGGTCCTCTGCGAACTCTCTTTTCTTGTGGCCTCCGTCTTACCTAATGCAACTCCATTCCTCCAGTTTCTCAAATCAAAATCTTTGTGGTCATTCCTGACTCCTCCTCTCCTCTCCTCTCCTCTCCTCTCCTCTCCTCTCCTCTCCTCTCCTCTCCTCTCCTCTCCTCTCCCCTCCCCTCCCCTCTTCCTCCTCCTCCTCCTCCTCCTCCTCCTTCTTTCTTCCTCTCCTCTCCTCTCCCCTCCCTCCCTCCCTCCCTCTCTGTCTCTGTCTCTCTCTCTCTCTGGAAAACCTCTATTTCTGAATACAGGCTTATCTTAAATGTTACAACCCTTATCTTTACTGTTTGGGACCACAGTGTTTAGGATATTCGATTTTTAAAATTTTGAACTGTGTGTACATATGTGTTATATTGGGCTGTGGAATTTCCCACACGCAGCATCAAGTTGGTGTTGCAATTTTTTGGAGCCTTGTGAACTGGGCATGGGGGCTCACGCCTTGTCATCCCAGTCCCTGGGAGGCTGAGACAGGAGGATCACAGACTGGAGCCAGCCTTAGCTACTTAGTGAGGCCCTTTGTAACTCAGGAAGACCCCGATTCAAAATAATAAAAGTAACAAATAATAATAAAAATAATAAAGATTAAAAAATAGGGCTGGGAGTGTAGTCTGGAGGTAGAATACCCCTGGGTTTCATCCCTAGTATTGCCAAAAAAAACACACAAAAAATTGGAGCTTGTGAATTTGGGATTGAGTTTATGGATACTCAGACTGCACGCATTTGGCCATTTCCCTCATTTTAAGTTCTGATAATATCTCACCTTCTTAAGGAGCCGTACCCACTCTATTTAATATCATTACTTGTGCCGGGCGTGGTGGCGCACGCTTGTCATCCCCGCGCTTGGGAGGCGGAGACAGGAGGATCGCGCAGGTTCGAAGCCAGCCGCGCGTGCTGGCTTAGGAGACCCTGTTTCCAAATAAAAATATAAAATAGGTCTGGGAGTGTAGCCCGGAGGTAGAAGGGCTCCCAGGAACCCCGGTACCTTGTCCCTGTTCCCCCTCTCTTTGGAACTCTTGGTCCCCTTAGTCTGCATTCTAGTATATCTTGGCTTTAATAGTGCTTATGGCTTCCTAATGTATCACAGGAGTACCTAGAGGATTTAAGTGTTTGCTTTCTGTCCCTCTCCTGCTTTTCAATGGAAGGCATGAGCTCCATTGGCGCAGAGCTTGTCTCTTTACCCCGGGACATAGGTAGCACCTGTAGTAGTGCCTCATTACCAGGACGCACGCCCTGTGGCTTCCTTCCTGGACCCCACTGTCGCATCTGCAGGAGGATACGGCATTTCCAGCTCTGACAGTTTGTAGCCCTAAAATGTGAGAGGCTTTACGAGGCCACTGGCCTGCTCTTTGGTTTTTAAAAATGTGATTAAGTGTAATATTAATTACAAATGAAAATAAAGAGTAATTATAAAGTGCAGAAATGATCACGCGGGAACTTACGGCATGATCCTAGATTTAAAATGACCAGCAATGTGATTTTATTTATTTGTCATTCCAACTCCTGCTCCTTTTGAGAAAAGAATTATTCTCAATTTTACGTTTTTCATTTCCTTGTCGTTTAAGAAAATGCAGCTTTATAATCAGGCATGTCGAACGAAATAATTGTATAATTATGCTTATTTTGAGGCTTTGAGTGATTTAATATTATATGCAGTTTTGAGGTGTTCTCTTTACCTATTTATTATTTTTGGTGCTGGGGATTGAACCTAGGGGTGTTCTGTCTGCAAGCACGCCTATAGCCCCCTTTTTTAAAATTTCACAAGGGCCAGGCGTGGTGGCGCACGCTTGTAATCCCCGCTCTTGGGAGGCAGAGACAGGAGGATCGCGCAGGTTCGAAGCCAGCCTTGCTGGCTTAAGAGGCCCTGTTTCCAATTAAAAATATAAAAATGGGTCTGGGAGTGTAGCCCGGAGGTAGAAGGGTTTCCAGGAACCCCAGTACCACCAAAAAAAAATTTTCAAACAGGGTCTCACTAAGTTGCTGAGGGTCTTGGTAAATTTCTGAGGCTGGCCTCCAACCTAGATCCTCCTGTCTTGGCCTGCCAAGTATTATAGGCATGGGATTATAGGCATGGACCACCACGCCTGGTTAGTATTAAAGGTTTCTAAAATTCATTCAATTTCTGGTCAAAAACTATATTTTATTTATTTTCACAATTACAAATTATTCTATTGGGTAACTATACCACGATTTATTAACCCACTCAGGCAGTGATGGCTGCTTGAATTTTTGCCAGGTTTTATGCTATTATGAACAGTGTGTCTATAAATATCCTTGTAAATATTTTATGATGCACACATGTAAGAGTTTACCTTGGCAAGGAGATTCTACGCTGTATGATTACACGAGTGTTATATTTTACAAGACAATGCCAGATTATTTTCCAAAGTGGTTATATATGAATTTATACCCCTAAAATAGTTTATGAACATTCTAGTCTAACAGACTTCTTTTGTTGTCAGACTTTTGTTTTGTTTTTTTTGGTGGTACTGGGGTTTCTGGAAGCCCTTCTACCTCCGGGTTACACTCCCAGACCTATTTTTACATTTTTATTTGGAAACAGGGTCTCCTAAGCCAGTGCGCGCGGCTGGCTTCGAACCTGCGCGATCCTCCTGTCTCTGCCTCCCAAGCGCGGGGATTACAAGTGTGAGCCACCACACCCAGCGTTTAGCTTACTCTCTTTAAAATGTACATTTTTGTGTTTGTGCGTGGTACTAAGGATGGAACCCAGAGGCATTCGAACTCTGAGCTATACCCCCAGCCCTATTTTATTTTTATTTTGAAATAAGGTCTCACAAGGTTGATGAAAATCTCACTACTTGCTGAGGTTGGCCTCGAACCTGTGATCCTCCTGTCTCAGCCTCTCAAGTACTGGGATTACAAGCGTGCGCCAACACACCTGGCTCTTTATTTTATTTTGAGATAGATTCTCACTGGGTTGACCAGACTGGCCTCAAACTCCTGGGCTCAAGTGCTCCTCTGCTTTAGACTCCAGTTGCTGGGATTACAGGGGTGTGCCTATAATCCACGTCCACCTTCCCTCCATCTTCAAGACTACAGAGTATTCAGTAATTTTCTCTTTGACAGTTTGGGTTCCATTGTCTTTCTGCAACCACTGTTGCTGTTGCAAAGTCAGCCGTCAACCGAGTATGAAGGCGATCTTCCTTTTTCCTCGGTTGCTTTTCTGTACTCTGTCTCCCATTTTCTATATTCTGCCTGTCTCTGCAGTTTTCCCGTGGTGTCTATAGGTATGGATTTCTTTTCACTTATCTTCTTGGGCAAATTTTCTGAGTCCTGGTTTTACTTGTTCATCTCTGAGTTCTGAGATTCCCAAGCAACATGGCTGTGAGACATTTTTCACTCAAGTCTCCTGAAATTTTCTTGGGCACTTTCCACTTTCTTGGCAGTAATTATTTACTAATATTGATTGAAAACATAAAAATCAGAACAGCAGTCAAAAGAGATCACACAAAAATATATAAGGATGCCGGCAAAAGAAAAAACAAATGTTTCTCACCAAAACTCCTAAGTGAGAACGGCTCTGCACTTGACTTTTCTATAGATTAGTGGGGGAAAAAAAAGTACCTTTTTAATCCCCAAAGACCTTATTGACCCTTCAAGAACTAAGAGGCTTGAAGATTCTAGAAAGGACATATTCTTTAAGCCCTGTTAATTTCACTCTTGGTCGTGTCTTCGCATGTATTTTTTTTTTCAGTCTTATCTTTTTTCAAATAAATGTTGGTGATATTTTTTATTTTTGCCAGTGTGACCATATATAGATTATGATATTTGACTTATGATGTTGACATGAGTCACCATGCTTGGCTGACTTCTGATTTTCATCTTTTAAAATTATATCAAAGAGCCGGGTGCTTGGGAGGTGGAGACAGGAGGATCACGCAGGTTTGAAGCCAGCCTCGCTGGCTTAAGAGACCATGTTTCCAAATGAAGAAATACAAAATAGGTCAAAGAGTGTAGCCCGGAGGTAGAAGGGTTTCCAGGAACCCCAAAACAACACAAAACAAAACAAAACCAGGGGGTATAACTTAGAAGAGAATGTCCCAGGATTCAATCCCCAGTACCACATATAAGTAAATAAATAAAAATATAAATGGTTGAAATGCTGCTTGCTAAGCTGTCAAAGGGATGGGTCACAAAATACTCAGTTCCTTTTTGCACAGAAAGGAACTTTTTTGTGGGTTTTTAAATTTTTAATTATTTGGTAGTACTGGTTTCTTTCTGTTTTTTTGAGGGGGTGGTACCCAAGAACATTGTACCCCCAAGCTAAATCCCCAGTCCCTTTTATTTTTTGTTTTGAAACAAATTCTCAATAGGTTGCTGACAGTTTCCCTAAGTTGCTGAGTCTGGCCTTGAACCTGTGATCCTCCCCTTTCAGCCTCCTGAGAACCAGGATTACAGGCATGTGCCACCATGCCCAGCTGAGGAAACTTTTTAAATAAGAGAATTATGTTATTTAAGTTTAACAATTCTAATGTAAATTTTTAGCTTGATTTTAGCCTTTGGACAAGTGAATCATAATTCTTTCTGTGATGATTTTGGGGTCTTTCAATGATGGAGAATAATCGCTTTATCATTTATGTGTTGTGTATGTGCACACATTCATAAACTGGATCTATCTGGACTCCAGCACGTATCTTGGAACTGGCTTTTACTGTTCTTATTTTCTATTAGTTCATGATAACCAATTCTTTTATTGTCATTTGACTCTTTTAGGGGGGAATGAGGAGGGAATTGGGGAAGGGCTAAATGACTGATGTGTATAACTCTACCAAGTTATACCCCATTAAGATCTATGACTACAGTGCACCAAGAAAAAATTTTTTTAAATAATATTATGTTTAAAAAAAGAAATGAGATGAAGACATGGGGATATTACAGCGTATTTTTCTGTAAAATTATTTACTGCCTTAGAGAATGGAGAAAGCTTCTCCAAAGTTCTTCAGGTTTCTTTCATGATAAAGAAATACTCTAACAATACTTCTTATTATTTCAGAGTCCATGAGACATGTGTAATCGCACCCAGGGGCATTCTATCTCCAAGATATACCCCAGCCCTATTTTTTATTTTGAAACAGGCTCTCCCTAAATTTTATTTGAAACAGGAGCTCCCTAAAAAAAATTAAGTTTTTTTTTTTGTTTTGTTTTTAGTTTAGTTTTAGTCATAGAATGATGGGTTTTAGTAAAACACAGTATACTAAATGTAAGCGTCTCTTGCTGGAGTCATTTTGAAATTTCTAAACCTTAGAGATAAGTAATGCCTTGGCGAGCCAGAGTAACCAAGCCGTTTAACAAATGGTTTAACAAATGGTTTGTGACTTTGAAAAATTGGCAGGGTGGTTACTAGTTTGTCTCTTTTTATTGCACTAAATTGCCCTTACAGTGATAAACTAATAGAACTGAAAGGACTTCAGAGGTCACCAAACTCAATTCCATCACAGATGAGAAAACTTTGGTAGGATGTAGTTATATAGTAATATATGCAGAGACTTGGTACACTGTTGAATTCAGTAAAAATTATAGTTCCCCATTTTTGGCTTATGATCCAGTAAGGAACCCAGATAGCTTAACTTCTGCCTAACAGCTATTCTGTGCCTTTATTTCCGAATAAAACCCTCAACTGAGGCAGTGTTAATTTTATAAGGTAAAATAAAATTGTTCATCTGTATGAACAGTTTATTCTTTGCCATGGAGTATATAATAAGTTGAATACTGCTTTATTCCTTTTAAAAGACTACATAGGAAAATATGAACAAATTAACATATTTTCTTAATAATTGGGGACTGCACATTACTAAATGTCTGAATTTCCCAAAGTATGAGCCAATTGACATTTTTATTTTCACAAAGGAAGGAGGTGAGGAAAAACAACATCTCTTTTCTAAAACAGTTGTGCCTCTGCCTGTCCCCAATACATTGGCCCAAACTAATAGTGAGGAAAGGAGAGTACTGGCTTAAGAACTGTTACGACGAGCTGGGCCTAGTACTGCTTGCTCGTAATCCCAGTACCTGGGAGGCTGAGACGGGAAGATCGCGGGTTCAAGGACAGCCTCAGCAAGTGGTGAGACGCTCATCAACCTAGTGAGAGCCTGTTTTGAAATGAAAATAAAACAGGGCTGGGGGGTGTAGCTTGCAGCTAGAATGGCCCTGGGTTCCATTCCCAGTAACACACACACACACACACACACACGTGCTAGAGCTAACAGAGTCATGTTCTAGATCTAATTTTGGCACTTACTAACTGATGACCTTGGACAAGCCTGGCTAACCCGTAATTTCATTTCTTTTCTTTCTTCCATTTATGTGTTCATTTATTTATTTATTTTTGTGCTGGGAATGAACCTTAAGACCTTGCACCAGCTAGCCAAGTATTCTATCATGAAACTACAATGCCATCCTTAAACCCACGATTGCTCTAATCTGCTTCTACCGATTTGTTTTAGGTTTTCAAATATATTATTGGAAGAACGAGTCCTGCCAACAACAACAACAAAAGTGTGACAATTTTATCTCAATCCCTTAGAATGAATTTGCAACAGGAAATGAAATAGGTATATTTTCAACAAATTAAAAAAAATTTTTTTTTTTTTTTTTGCAGGACTGAGGATTGAACCCAGGGGCATTTTACCTCTGAGCTACACCCCTAGCCCTATTTTTTATTCTTTATTTGGAAACAGGGTCTCACGAAGTTGCAGAGGGCCTCACTAAGAGCTGAGGCCAGCCATGAACCATGATCCTTCTGTCTCAGCCTCCCAAATCCATTTTCAGCAAGTTTTGTTTTGTTTTGTTTTGATGGTACTGGGGGTGGAACCCAGGGGCTTTCTACCTCCACGCTATACTTACTCCCAGACATTTTTAAAATATATTTTATTTGGAAACAGGGTCTCACTAAGTTGCCGAGAGCCTCGCTCAGTAGCTGAGGCTGGCTTCGAACCTGTGCGATCCTCCTGTCTCAGCCTCCCAAGCGCGGGGATTACAAGCCTGCGCCACCACGCCCGGCTTCAGCAAGTTTTTTTTTTTTTTTTTTTTTTTTTTTTTTTTTTTTTTTTTTTACCTTGCATCCTTCACAGGCATGGACGCCGTAGTGAAACCCGGACGCTTTATCTCCACATACACGGCATTCAATGGCCATGAGGGAGTTGGAAGGCTCTTCATGAGGCCTATTGTAGAGCTGAGTCTTTTCAGAATAGTACGGCGGGGAAGCAGGTTCCACTTTGATTGCACCTGTGGGTAGAAAAAGGTGAGAAGACTGTAATCCCATGAAATCTCAAAAGGCACAGTGCAGTCACCACCATATACCTTTGAGCCCTAATTTTTTTTTTTTTTTTGGTGGTACTGGGGTTGCTGGAAACCCTTCTACCTCTGGGCTACACTCCCAGACCCATATACATATATATATATACATACATACATATATATATATATATACACACATACACACACTTATATGTGGTACTGGGGATTGAATCCTGGGACATTCTCTTCTAAGTTATACCCCCTGGTTTTGTTTTGTTTTGTGTTGTTTTGGGGTTCCTGGAAACCCTTCTACCTCCGGGCTACACTCTTAGACCTATTTTGTATATATATATATATATATATATATATATATATATATATATATATATATATTTCTTTTCTTTCTTCCATTTATGTGTGTGTGTATATATATATATATATTTTTTTTTTTTTTAAACAAGGTCCCTTAAGCCAGCGCGGCTGGCTTCGAACCTGCGTGATCCTCCTGTCTCTGCCTCCCAAGCGTGGGGATGACAAGTGTGCGCCACCACACCTGGCGAGCCCTAATTTTATTATTTCAGTGTAGAGGCATATATTTTAGAGGCACTGTGAAACATGAAAAAACGCTAGAGTGAAAGCTGGAAAAGCAGAGGTTTGGTACCACAGGCAAGTCACAACACCCCGAGTCTTACCTGTAAGACTAAACTGGAGAAGGGAGTTAAGTGTAAGGTCCTATGACCCCTCACTACTTTGAAATAAGGAAGTTACAAGAGACAACATACAGGAATTGAGGCAGTGAAGCTGATTTAGCTAGGCAGTGTGCTGCGCTGGGCACTCACCGAGCTGTTACGTTTATGTTTTATTTAATATCGCATTTTTTAAAAAGATATTAAAGTTTAATACAAAGTTCATACAAAGAAAATGTAAAAACATACTTCCATATGCTAAAAGTGATTATGCTTCACAAATAAGGCCAGCTAGGCTATTTTTTTTTTGACAAGTACATTTCACAAATGTTCTTTCTCTCCTGTTTTCTGCTAATATTTCTTCTTATTTCTTTTCTAATATGGGTTAGCAACCTGGAAAAATGTTGTGTTTTATAAATGTTTCTAAATCATTCTTGCAAAAGAAACATAGAACGCCGGGCATGGTGGTGCACGCTTGTAATCCCTGCGCTTGGGAGGCAGAGACAGGAGGATCGCACAGGTTCGAAGCCAGCCACGCTGGCTTAAGAGACCCTGTTTCCAAAAATAAAAAAAGTATAAAAATAGGTCTGGTAGTGTAGCCCGGATGCAGAAGGGCTTCCAGGAACCCCAGTACCACAGAAAGAAAGAAAGAAAGAAAGAAAGAAAGAAAGAAAGAAAGAAAGAAAGAAAGAAAGAAAGAAAGAAAGAAAGAAGGAAGGAAGGAAGGAAGGAAGGAAGGAAGGAAAGAAAGAAAGAAAGAAAGAAAGAGAGAAACATAGAAGGAAGACTCATGTAGAGAGGTCATGATGTGCCCAGCTTAAAGGTTTATGGAAAATAAGAACACAGGTTACCAACAATGATGAGTTAGAAGAGGTGCTTGGTAAAATGATCTTTGATAAAGAGTGGGAGAAACCTATGAAAAGCAAGTGCTACCTTTTACTGGTTAGGTTCGGGCATTTTAAATTTCCATACTAGGCTTTCACTGAAAACCATGCCGATAAATATAACCAAGTATTCTATTTATCTATGAAAAAACTAGAAATACAGGAAGTTCTTACTTATTGTCAAGTAATGGTTGCCATTCACACAGGGGTGGCTTTGGAAAACCAGCACGTCAACCCACAATCAGATAAAGATCAAGGAAATAGCATCACAGAAATTATACTTTATCTTGAAAAGTGCAGTTCTAGTTTTTCTTGAATCTGAGGTTTTGATGTTAATTTAGTTAAGGACATGGCAACTTATCAGTAAAGTAGAATGTGAGAAGGTCAATTTGCAAAAAAAAACCCACCAGGTTTCAATATAAATTTCACAAATTACGGCCTAGAAAAAAAATGAACTACAGTAATAATAATTGACTGCTAAGTTATATAAGGTAACTTAAGACTCTTACATATTAACTTAGAAGGTGCCAAAAGCATTCAAAGTTTGGATGCTAGAGTCTTAGCCTGAGATACAAGTGAAATGAAACCATGTAAGAAAATTATCCTGTACCAAATTATGTCATTTGTGGAGAAATGGATGGAATAGTGAGATGAGTCAGTCACAAAAAGTACGAAATCAGATGCTCTCCGTAATATGCGGAAGTTAGGGAGAAAAGGGGTCATAGGAGGAACTCTAGAAGAAGAAGGAGGAGGAGGAGGAGGAGGAGGAGGAGGAGGAGAAGAAACAACAACAACAGCCATAGATGAGCACAAAACCTAACTGAAGGAGATGGGAGAAGGGAAGAGGAAAATTCCCTAAACATGAAGAAGAAGAAGAAGAAGAAGGAGGAGGAGGAGGAGGAGGAGGAGGAGGAGGAGGAGGAGGAGGAGGGGAGGAGGAGGAGGAGGAGGAGGAGGAGGAGGAGAAGAAGAAGAAGAAGAAGAAGAAGAAGAAGAAGAAGAAGAAGAAGAAGAAGAAGAAGAAGAAGAAGAAGAAGAAACAACAGCCATAGATGAGCACAAAACCTAACTGAAGGAGATGGGAGAAGAGAAGAGGAAAATTCCCTAAACATACATACATGATGGACACATCCACAAACATTATCAGTCCATCACTAAGCCAAACATGAGAAGGAGGGAAGGGGAGGGAATGGGGTGGGAATTGGGGAAGGGCTGAACGTGTGCCTCCACCATCTTGTACTCCACAATGATGTATAATACAATGCATCAGTAAAAAAAATAAAAAAGATAATGCTTCTGAGAAGGAACCAAGTGAAAAAGGGAAGAGAGGATGGAGGGAGGGAAAATATATCACCTCTCTTTTGGGCTATTAAAGAGTGGCTGGTGAACGCCTTTCCCTTTAGAATTCTAATCTCAGGAGCATTTATCCCACGGTTATGGGGAGATTCACCCACTTAGTAATCTTGCTAAGTCTGAAAAGTGAACATAAGCCTCATACTTTGGTATTCTTGGAGTTTCAGGTCATACTTGTAGTCAGCGACCATGGGGTCGGCTCGGGGGAACGGAATGTCTTCATAGTGCGGAGCAGAGATGCTGGAGAAGTCAACGGTGGTGAAGGGCTTGATATCGAAAGAGTGGGAATGCTCATCCATCACGGCCAGGTCCATGGAGCCGATTCCAAAGTTGGTGGGCCAAAAGGGCATCTCTGTGTCCACCATGGTGATTTCTGCAGAAAAGCAAGCGCTCATGAGGTTAAGTTCCAGGCAACTGAGTCATCATCTCAAGAGGGGACTGAAAGTGCAGTCTCATTTAGGTTATCACAACAAGGGGTGAGAACACAACAGCCTTCTTCGTGCTATTATTTTATGATGAGAAGGAAGTCACCCTGTACCAGGAATCACAGAATCCTCTAAGGGTCTGGATGCTTATAGCTTATTCATATAAATGTCCTACCAATAGCCCCGCTCTCATTACTCTTGACAAATGATCATCAGTTAAGTCTATGAATGTTAGTTTTTATTTATTTAAAGATTTTCCACCTTTATTGAGGAATAATTGAAAACAATTATATTTAAGACATACAATTTTTTTTGTGTGTGTGGTATTGGGGATTTAACTCAGGGGCATTCTACCTCTGAGCCTGGCTCAGTGTTTTATATGTCAATATGCATGTTTTAATATACATACATATTATAAAATGATTCCTATATGATGTTTGGGCATATACTATGAAATGACTGCTATCATTAAGCTAATCGACATACTCATAACTTTTTTTGGTGTGTGTGGGACTGGAGATGGAATCCAGGGGAATTCTACCTCCAAACTATACCCCCAGCCCTATTTTTTTATTCTTTATCTTAAAACAGGGTCTCACTAATTTGCAGAGGCCTCACTAAGTTGCAGAGGCCTCACTACGTAGCTGTGGTTGGCCTCAAACTTGAAATCTTCTGGTCTCAGCCTCCCAAGTACTGGGATTACAAGTGTGTACCACCATGTTTGGTCCATTTGTGTGTGTGTGTGTGTGTGTGTGTGTGTGTGTGTGTGTGTGTGTGTTGGGGATGGAACCCAGGGGCATTCTACCTCCAAGCCACACCCCCAGCCCTATTTTTATTTTTTATTTTGAAACAGGGTCTCACTGAGTGGCCTCACTAAGTTGCTGAGGCTGGCCATGAACTTGCTACTGCTTTGTCTGGGTTTCTTATATATTTCAGTATGAATCCCATTATCAGATGTTAGAATTTGCAAATGATTTCTCCTATTCTGTAGGTCGTCTCTTTATCTCATTATTTCCTTCACTGTGCAGAAGTTTGTTAGCGTGATGCAATTTGTTAATGATTGTTTTAAAAGGTCCCAGGTTTTAGGACAATTTCATTCCTTTGTATTTAGAAACCCTAAGTATTTTTTCTTTAGGATGAAAATTTTGCTATTCCATTTGTGTTTAAAATGCTTTTGTATAATAGAAAAGTTGGTAAATAAAACTTAGGTAAATGGATTTATTCAAGTGCATGCTAAAAATAATTTTATTCTTAAGGTTGTATTAAAACAAATCTTTTAGGAAAGCTCTCTTCTATACTCTGAAAAATTACAAAAATATTTATCTTGAGGACAGAGCTTTTCTTGATAAGAAGATGATCTCCACATTGAGAACAAGAATATATGGGAATATATATGTATATATTATATAATATTACTATATACACACACACACACACACACACACACACACACACACACACACATATAGTTGGGCCGAGTAAAAATGAAGTGACCTAGTTGGCGTTGGTTTTTATGAAATTTGAAGCAATAAGTCAGAATCCAGCCTACAATTATTATTATTTTTTTTTTTTGTGGTACTGGGGTTCCTGGAAGCCCTTCTACCTCCGGGCCACACTCCCAGACCTATTTTATACATTTTTTATTTTTTGGGGAAACAGGGTCTCTTAAGCTAGCACGGCTGGCTTCGAACCTGCGCGATCCTCCCATCTCCACCTCCCAAGAGCGGGGATTACAAGCGTGCGCCACCACACCCAGCGTAATTTTTTATTTTTTATTTTTTTGCAGTACTGGGGATGGAACCCAGTGCCTCTGAGCAACACCCACAGCCCTATTTTTTAATTCTTTATTTTGAAACAGGGTCTCATTGAGTTGCAAAGGGCCTCACTAAATAGCTGAGGCTGTCCTCGAACCGTGATCCTCCTGGCTCATGCATTTGGGAGGCTGAGACAGGAGGATCATGGTTTGCGGACAGCCTCAGCTACTTAACGAGTCCCTTTGCTGGAGGTGTCGCTCAGAGGTATATATTTGTTATTCTCAAGTTGATGAAAAAGTTTGATGGAGCTGTTCTCCTAGGGGGTAGATGGGAATGGGCCTATTGCTTTTTCCCAGAAAGCAGAGACCTAAGGAATTTGCTCTCGGAGGCAAACTGTTGCCTGAGATTAAAGATTTCAGTTGTGGTCTTCATAAGAAAAACAAAAGGCCCTGAGCATACAAATAAGGAGACTTGTCCTGCGAACGGCTCCAAGAGGACTCATTAGATCTGGGTTCCCATGTCTGGATAGTTCCATAATAAGTACCCAAACAACCTGAAGTTATCTGTGTTACAGTGTAAACACCACACACCAAGTGGAGGAATGTGCCCTGGTGATAGCTTAAAGGTCAGACTGGCTCTCAATGACATCCAGGAAAAAAAAGCAAAAAAAAAAAAAAAAAAAAAAAGCTGTGCACCTAATGACAAGGGCGACCCACGGGACGGTTTCCCTCGCTCCGAAATTCATCAAAACCAGCACCAACAAGGTCACTGCGTTTTTCCTCGGCCCAGCGGCTCGGCCTGCTTAATGTTCATTTCCGTACCAATTTGTCCTACTGTCTCTTTCAGATCAAAGGATCCGTGTCCCTCCTAAGTCGATGGCAATATCCTCAGACCGAGTTTATCAGCGGCTTCTCCTGTTGCCTACGGCAACGAAATACAGGGTGTCTAAGCGGGTGTCAGGTAGAGAGTGGGCCACTGTGGGGAAAGTGGGATATGAAAAATCTAGATCAAATTTATATGCATTATAGGAGAAACTGATCATAAATTATTATATTATTATTTTTGGTGGTACTGGGGGTGGAACCCAGGGGTTTTTCTACCTCCGGGCTGTACTCCCAGACCTATTTTTACATTTTATTTGGAAACAGGGTCTCACTGAGTTGCTGAGAGCCTCACTAAGTAGCTGAGGCTGGATTCGAACCTGTGCAATCCTCCTGTCTCAGCCTCCCAAGTGCTGGGATTACAAGCGTGCGCCACCACACCCAGCTATAAGTGATCATTTTTTAAGTTTACTTGTGTGTGTGTGTGTGTGTGTGTGTGTGTGTGTGTCTGTCTGTCTGTCTGTCTGTCTTACTGCTCTGAGCTACACACTCACCCCTATTGTATTTTTTATTTTGAAACAGGGTCTCATTAAGTTGTGCAGGGCCTCAAGAAATTGTGGAGGCTGGCTTCGAACCTGCAACCCTCCTGTCTCAACCTCCCAAGTACTGGGATTAGAGGCATATGCTACCATGACCAACTTGTTGTCTGTCTGTCTGTCTGTCTGTCTGTCTGTCTGTCTGTCTGTCTTTATTTATTTATTTATTTATTTATTTATTTATTTATTTATTATTTTATGGCACTGCGGATTCTATTTCTGAGCTACGCTCCAATCCCTTTCCTTCCTTTTCAGATAAGGAAAGAAAACCAGGTCCTGGCATGTGTTAGACAAGGTCTCTACCACTGAGCTATACTCCCAGTCCAGGTTTTCTTATTTTTCTAAATAGAAAGACCACGAACACACACACACACACACACACACACACACACACACACACACACACACGCCCCAAACCAAATCCATCTCTTTGAAATCATAGCACTCATCCCCTTCCCCAAACCCACCACCCTTTTTCTTTTCTTTATTCTGGGACACCTTGACCCAAACACTACTACCCCCTGCCTCGTAGTCACTGGGAGGAACTGTGGTCCCCTAGATGTTTTATTTTATTTTGACTTCGAGATAGGGCCAGGAAACCTGCTTCTCATTTTGTCTCCAGAAGACATAAGCTTCTGTCGCTGCCAAGCTGTAAGCCGAGTAGGTGTTTTTTGTTACCCCGTGCAATTAGCCATGAAAGAACAAATGAATAAAATGTTTGTGTGGACAACAGTCCTTCTCGGGAATAAGCGAGTGTCTTAACTTTCCAGCTGGGTTACACAGAGATGCGTAGCCTCAGGGCATAGCCATCAATTTCACAATCTCTAGTGCGCTTTCAGTAGGCAAACGTCTTTGGGCGGACCTCAGGTGCAAGGACATAACATTTGTGCAGTTTCTTTTCTACTTTCGAATCAGGCTTGGCATTCTATTAGAGTCAGTGAGCAAATTCCACAGTATTCCAAAGTACAGTGTATTTCAAACAAAAAATATAATTGATTTCACAAAGGAATAAAGGAACTTCCATTATATGATAGCATTATTTGAAAAGATAGAAGTGAGTCAGAAAGGCATGCTAAATTATAAAATCAAGAACTATATGGGTTACCTTTGGGGTTTTACATAGTCCCTTATGAAGAGGAGAGAAAAATGTCTATCAGAATAGCTGAGGAGGGGGTGGGGGTACAACTCAGTGATAGATATTTGCCTAGCATATGTAAAACCCTGGGTTCAATTCCTGGCGTCTCAAAAAAAAAAAAATAGCTGAAGAAATGTTACACCTCCTCTCTCCTTTAATATTTGTATTAGTTAATATTAATAGAACCCTTGTTAGGTGTGGTGGCGCACGCTTGTAATCCCAGAATTTGGGAGGCTGAGACAGGAGGATTGTGGTTCGGGTAAACAGCCTCAGCTACTTAGTGAGGCCCTCTGCAACTCAGTGAGACACTGTTTCAAAAACAAAGAATAAAAGCTGGGCATGGTGGCACATGCTTGAAGAATACAAAATAAGGTTGCAGGTGTAGCTCAGAAATAGAATGCCCCTGGGTTTCATCCCCCCAGTACTGCAAAAAAAAAAAAAAGGTAATCCTAACCACAGCCCTATGAAGTAGTATATTTGGAATTTTCCTTAAAGAAGAAGAGACTAGGGCTAGAGATATAGCACAGTATTAGAGAGTTTTCCTAACATGTGTGAGACCCTGGGTTTGATTCCCAGCAGAGAGAGAGACAGACAGACAAAGAGAGAGACAGGAGGAGAAGGAAGAGGAAGAGGAGGAGGAAGAAGAGGAAGAGAAGGAAGATGAGGAGGAGAAGGAGGAAGAGGAGCAGGAGGAAGAGAAAGGAAGGGAAGGAAAGGAAGGGAAAAAAACTAAAATTAAGTTAGTGAAAGTAAAGGGTTTCTAGAAGTTCATGCAATTAGTAAGCAGAATAGCTGGCTGTTGAGCCAAATGGTCTCAAGCTCTCCAGCCTCTACACACTTACCCTTGTTCATTAAATAGTACTGGCTAGAGAAACATATCTCTTCATGATCTTGCAGTTTGATATTAAAGAATGATTCATCTCATCAAACTCTTAACTCGATAATTATATTACTCCAGGCATGGCAATATGCCAAGGGATGTACTCCAAAGAGTCAGAATGTGTCGAGCAAAAGGACCATGAGGCAGGAAAAAAGCTTTTCTTAGATTTTTTTTTTTTTAGAACTTATATGCCTTGTTGGAAATGACCGTCAGGAGACACTGAATCGCCAAGATTTCAATTTCTTCTATTTTTTTCTTTATTTACATATCACGGTACTCATAAATATGGCTTCAGCTTATCTAGCTAGTGCCTCCTTACTGATTTGTGTGAACCATTTTGCAGAATAAACTGACCTGGGGATTGTCTAACTCTTCTCCCATCATTCTGGCCAACAACCAGACTGAAACAAAAGACAAAACAAGCCGGGAGTGGTGGCGCACGCTTGTAATCCCCGCGCTTGGGAGGCTGAGACAGGAGGATCGCACAGGTTCGAAGCCAGCCTCAGCTGCTTAGTGAGGCTTTCAGCAACTTAGTGAGACCCTGTTTCCAAATAAAATAGAAAATGGGACTGGGAGTATAGCCCGGAGGTAGAAGGCCTCTGGGTTCCGCCCCCAGTATCACCAAAACAAAACAACAAAAAATAAAAAATAAACAAAAAACCTTTCTAAAATATTA
Source organism: Muscardinus avellanarius (assembly GCF_963383645.1). Lineage (NCBI taxonomy): Eukaryota > Metazoa > Chordata > Mammalia > Rodentia > Gliridae > Muscardinus > Muscardinus avellanarius. Next base: position 5,809,736 of record NC_137808.1, read on the forward strand.
GAAATAAAAAGACCTTTTTGAAAGAATCTAAGTTCCTCATTTGGCAGATGAGAGAAAATAAGAAAAAGTGCCCATGAATACACAGTTAATGAGAGGCTGACTGGGAATTCAATTTCTGACTCCTGGCCCAGCATTCTCCATAGTGCATGAGCAAATTGTTACTATATATACATAGTTGAGAAAGAGACTTTTAATCCATGCCAGTTTCCCTAGATCCAGATTTGTTTGGTTTTAATTAATTAATATAGATGGACATCAAATTTAAAGTCTTATGCAAGAAACGACTTACCAGATGGCAAATTAGTAACAGCATAAAATGCTGAAGAAGCCGGGTGTGGTGGCACACCTGCCTGTAATCCCAGTACTTGAAAGCTGAGACAGAAGGACCGCAGGTTCAAGATCTGCCTCGGCAACTTCGCAGAGTTGAGACCCTATTTCAAACTAAAAAATAAAATAGGGCTGGGGGTGTAGCTCATAGGTCAAATATCCTGGGTTCAACCCCCCAACACACACAAAATAAAACAAAGAGAATAAATCTGTCAAATAACCTGTGTCTAACAAACATAATAAACTCTTCATGAGTCAAAAACTTTAAGGAATAATCTTAAATAATCTAGTGAAATAAGCATTGCCCTGGCCCAGGTTTTGCATCTGGAAGGATAGAACCAGTATCGTGTCAGATACCCCGGGTTCAATTCCGCCGCACTGGTTGCCAGTGTTGCGATCTCTCTGCACTTAACTAGCACCACTAAAACAAGACTGCTGACCCCATCCAGTTGTTATGAGGGCTAAGTGAGATAATACATGAAAAGCGCCTAGCACAGGTCCAGACACTTAAGAGGTTCTCAGTGAAGAGGAGTAGTGGTGGTAGTAATTTATGCACATGGTAGCTAGAGTACTACGGCCGTATAAAAGGTGAGCTAAGCACCTCCAACACTACAGGAAAAGGAAGAAACACCAGCAAGGTCCTATTGTTCAAAAAGGACTATGCCTAAAACAGATGTCCTGTTCTAAAGACCCGTGGAAAAGGAGAGCCCAAAGACACACACACACACACACACACACACACACACACACACACACTCTCTCTCTCTCTCTCTCTCTCTCTCTCTCTCTCTCTCTCTCTCTCTCTGTTACTTATTCCAGCGCTTAATAGCTCTTTTGTTGCCAGAGAAGTTTATGTCTTATCTGGCATCAGTCCAGCTGTGTTATACACGTGCTACTGATGTTCTTTAAAAAAAAATTAAAAAGAGAAATATTGGTTGTCGAGTAAATTTAGGACATTCTAGGTTACGCAAGGCTAAGTAGGTTAAGTTGACTGATACGGTCGATGAGACCATGTGAAAAAGAGGTAAAGCTATAGTATGTATCATTTGAGGAGTTTACTATTTGATGGGAGTATAAGTTTGCAAAGTGATAGTCTATCCGATGTTGGTGTTTGCAACTATCTTTTTATTTATTTATTTATTTGTTTATTTATTTGCGGGTCTGGGGATGGAAGCCAGGGGCATTCTACCTCCAAGCTACTCCTCCAGCCCTGTTTTTTATTCTTTATTTTGAACAGGGTCTCACTGAGTTGCAGAGGGCCTCACTAAGTAGCTGAGGCTGGCCATGAACCACGATCCTCTGGTTTCAGCCTCCCGAATGCTGGGATGACAAGCGTGCGCCACCACGCCCGGCTTGCAACTATCTTTTTAGTTCATCTGAAAACATAGAATCCCCTGCATGTTTATCCTTTACCATATATATACCTGAAAAGTGTTATGCTAGCCAGGTGTGATGGCGCACGCTTGTAATCCCGGTACTTGGAAGGCTGAGACAGGAGGATCATGGTTCGTGGCCAGCCTCAGCTACTTAGTGAGGCCCTCTGCAACTCAGTGAGACCCTGCTTCCAGATAAAGAATAAAAAATAGGGCTGGGGGTATGGCTCGGAGGTCGAATGCCCCTGAGTTCCACCCCCAGTGCCACAAAAGAAAAAAAAAGTGTTATTTATGCCCCACAGCTTTTCTTTACCTTCAGAATGAGTGAGGATATATTCATATTAGTTTAAACAACAAAGCCAAGATAGAAAGGATTCATGATTCAGCCGGGCGTGGTGGCGCACGCTTGTAATCCCCGCGCTTGGGAGGCAGAGACAGGAGGATCGCGCAGGTTCGAAGCCAGCCGCGCGCGCTGGCTTAGGAGACCCTGTTTCCAAATAAAAATGTAAAAATAGGTCTGGGAGTGTAGCCCGGAGGTAGAAGGGCTTCCAGGAACCCCAATACCACCAAAAAAAAAAAAAAAAGAAAGGATTTATGATTCAACCACAAAGAAATTGCTGTGAATTAATACCCTTTCTAGTGAAACTATCATACAAACTTCTGAAGAGGGAAAAAATGCCATATAAAGAATCAAAATGCCATTGAGTTTCTCAACACTGGAAGTCAGAAAATCAGTAGTACACAGGACTATATTAAGAATAAAAACTTAGTCAGGTGTGGTGGCGCACGCTTGTAATCCCAGCATTCGGGAGGTTGAGACAGGAGGATCATGGTTCACAGACAGCCTCAGCTACTTAGTGAGGCCCTCTGCAACTCAGTGAGACCCTGTTTCAAAATAAAGAATAAAAAATAGGGCAGGGGTGTAGGTCGGAGGTCGAATGTCCCTGGGTTCCATCCCCGGATCCTCAGGGAGGAAAAAAAAAGAGTAAAAATTTAGATGTGGTGGCGCACACTTGTAATACTAGTAACTGGGAGGCTGAGACAGGAAGAATTGCAGGTCTGAAGACAGCCTCAGTAACACAGGGAGATAAGGAGGAGGGAGGGTGAGGAGGAGAAGGAGGAGGGGGAGGAGGAGGAGGAGGAGGAGGAGGAAGAGGAGGAGGGGAGGAGGAAGAGGAGGAGGAGGAGAAGAAGGAGGAGGAGAAGAAGGAGAAGAGGAGGAGGAGGGGGAGGAGGAAGAGGGAGAAGAAGAAGAAGGAGGAGGAGGAAGAAGAAGGAGGAGGAGGAGGAGGAGGAGAAGAAGTAGAAAGAGGAGGAGGAGAAGTAGAAGAAGGAGGAGGAGGAGGAGGAGGAGGAGGAGGAGGAGGAGATGGAGGAGTAGATGGAAGAAGAGGAGGAGGTAGAATGTCTTCCCTCACTAGCACCTCCCTTTCTACATTTTGGCTCTGGCTTTGCAGTAATAGGGGGATAAAAATAGGGGAGAAAGCAAAAAGAAAATAAAAGGAACACTCAAGGTCAGTTTGCTCAGAAAGGAGGGGTCACCAAAGACCCACCAGTACACATTTTCGTCTCTCTATGCAACTTCCAACCATTGTAAAGGACCCATCTCCCCCGGCAATCAGGAAAGGATACAGTGGGTAGGTGTCTTTTAAAATTTTTTCATATGTCTTTATTGGTGCATTGTAGTCTCAATCTAATGCCAGTCATGTTAATGGAGACATGCATACACACGGAACCTGCTGCCATTTTCCCCCTTCCCAATACAGGGCGCTGAGAATGAATTAGTATATTGACATATACACACATAGTCGGTGCTAGTATTTCCATCAGTGAACCTCAGCCTTCCTCGTCCCCTTCCCTTAGACCACCATCACTGAGATTTCTCCTCCACTGAGTCCCTCTGCTACCCCAATTACTCTTTAGCTGATACATATTAGAGAAAACATATGACCCTTCATTTTCTATGACTAACTCATCTCACTTAACATAATATCCTGCAACGTCCATCCCTTTTCTTGCAAATGACATGATTTTGTTCTTCTTTATTGCTGAGTAGAATTCCATTGTGTGTATTTCCCATAATTTTGTAATCCATTCATCTGTTGATGGGACACCTGTTTGGGTTCCATAATTTGGCTCTCGTGAATTGTGTGGCTATGAACATGGGTGCGCACAGATTACTATAGTACTCCGGTTTGGAAACCCCTTTGGAAAGATACCCAGGAGTGGTATGTCCAGATCATATGGTGGATCCATGCCCAGTTTTCTGAGGAGTCCCCACACTGATCTCCGTAGCAACTGGACTAATTTGCAATCCCACCAGCAGTGTAGATGAGTTCCAGTTTCCCCACGTCCTCACCGACTTTATGCTTCTTGACTTCTTGATGACTGCCATTTTTATTGGGGTTAGCTAGAATCTCAGTTTTGATTTGCAACTCCCTCATGGCTCATGATGTTGAACATTTTCTCATGTATCTACCGGCCCTTTGTATCTCCTCTTTTGTGAAGTGTCTATTCAGTTCAAGGGTAGGTGGTTTTAAATAGCACTTTAGTACTGAAGTTCCTCTAATAGCTTAAAATTACCTAGAGGGAAAAACTGCTTTCTCAGAGTTGTTTAGTCTGCCAAAATGGTGTGACACTCTGTGCAGTTTTGTTTTTCAATTTACTGTGCCAAGAACCCTGAAGAAGATGCCAATGGTCTTACGGTAAACACACACAGAGACTCAACTGACATTTAAAACAGATGAGCCAGATCACGAGTACTTATGGGTTGACTTGCAATTCTCACTACCTAGACTATATATAATTTCTAATTATATTATGAGGGGATATTAAAGTAGTCAAAGAAAGCATTTTTTATATCTTAAGTCTTCCTCCTGAGCTATTACAGCATTATAAAAAAATTCTATATGAAGGAATTTGTAATAAATTCAACATTCATTGATGGTTTGTTTGTTTGTTTGTTTGTTTGTTTATGGCACTGGGAATTGAACTCAGGAGCATTTTATCTCCGAGCAACACCTCTAGCTCTATTATTCTTTATTTTGAAACAGGGTTGCACTAAATTTCAGAGCGCCTCCCTAAGTAGCTGAGGCTGGCCATGAACCTGTGATCCTCCTGTCTCAGCTTCCCACGTACTGGGGTTACAAGTGTGTGCCACCACGCCTGGCTTCACCCATGATTTTTAAAAAAGACCTCTTAAGTAAAAAAAAAAAAAAAAAAGGGAATTCTGTTAGTCTGATAAAGAATATCCATATATATAAAACCCCAAACATCTCAAATCAAGATAACCAATAACCTAATACTATATGTAATGTGTTTACTAGGTCTCACAAGGAACATAATGTAATCCTTGACCTTGAAACACTTATAAAGGTGAAAGATGTTTAGTAACAGAAGAAAATACAGCTACCAAACTAGTGACAGGGATAATAAGTGTTCTGGAAATGTGGAAAAGGGGGGGATAAATGTGTTCTGAAATAATCAAGTAACCTTTTGGGAGAGTTAGGTTTTAAATTATGTGGAGCCAGAGACATGATTAGAATTTGGGTTGTCAGAATGACCAAACAAGTCAGAAATTGTGAAAATTTGGATGAAAAACACCCATATTTATTTTAAGAATCAATATAAAGATTAAATGGCATGTAAACTGTCAGCATAAAAAAAAAAGGAATTTGGGTTGTTAGCACCAATCCAAGGAAAAGGTATTTGTCCCTATTACCCATCATATCTCTTATATTACCTGATATGACTTAAGAAATTATCATCAAATATATGTAATATCAAAGAAGATTAGTTTTATATAGGACATATACTTAAAAATTAGATTGGTTCCCTTGGGCAGTTGCTTATATTCTTGGGTAACAGTGGCTATAGATGAGGCTCTATTAATGGTAAAAAAAAAAAAAAAAAAAAAAAAAAATGCCGGGCGTGGTGGCGCACGCTTGTAATCCCCGCGCTTGGGAGGCAGAGACAGGAGGATCGCGCAGGTTCGAAGCCAGCCGCGCGTGCTGGCTTAGGAGACCCTGTTTCCAAATATAAAATGTAAAAAAAAAAAAAAAAAAAAAAAAAAAAAAAAAAATGTTTCTTTGTAAACAGCAAAGATTTCTATGTAATTCTGACTACCCCCATGTGAAGCTCACAGCTTTGGCTCTTAATTGTATCATATTTAATCTACTAAGAAAACGTGCACAGAAAACGTGCACAGACCATGTTATCGGTCTGTGATTTTTATTATTAAGTCAAGGTTTTGGTATAAGACAAAAGCAAGATAATATCCAGTGATCATATATCAAATATTTAGTTGCCTAATGCAAACAATAATAATAATAATAATAATAATAATAATAATAGACAATAATAACAGCAACAAAATTTAAAAAATAGTTTACTTTTCCCCAAAGATGGGGCTTAATTAAAAGAAACGAGAACAGCCACTATGTTCACATGCTTGGAACCTGCAAAGGATATTAGAGCCCCCTGTCTTGTTATTTAGCTTTGCTGCTGGCTCTTGGCCAAAGCAAGTAATTGAAATTTGGTTTCTTTCTTCTGGAACTGTGATTAACCATATGCATCGACCAGATAACATCTAAATATTCTGAAAAAAAATGCTAATGAAAAGATTGCGAGCGAGTAAGAGGTCCAGCTAATTTAGCCAGGGGAGCAGAAAACTTTAGGAAGCCTATATTATTCCACAGTGATAGCTTTTCCTTTAAGGGCGAGAAAAGACAAAACGGACACCTGCCAGGCGCCTATTCACTGGGAGAAATGCCAAGTACTTTACGTAGTGAATGTTAGTTTCTTAAGTCAAACAAGTTACCTTTTTAGCACTGCTCACCCATAACTCTTTGGTTCAAATGAATATTGGAAGAACCAGAAGGTGAGCAGACTTTCAGAAGAACCTAGAGATTTGGATAATTTACTAATTAATATGTGAATAATATTCAATTAATTATATTCAAACTAATGGAAGGACATGGGGTTAGAAACTTTTTTTCGTGGGGTTCTGGGGATGGAACCCAGGGGCATCCTACCTCCAAGCTACACCCCCCAGCCTTATTTATTTTATTGTATTTTTTTTTTGAGGGTCTGAGGATGGAACCCAGAGGCATTTGACCTCCGAGCTACACCCCCTGACCAATTTTTTATTCTTTATTTTGAAACAGGGTCTCATTGAGTTGCGGAGGGCCTCACTAAGTGGCTGAGGCTGTCCGCGAACCGCGATCCTCCGGTCTCAGCCTCCTAAGTACTGAGATTACAAGTGCGCACCACCAAGCCCAGTTTTAGAAGCTCTTAATAACAGATGGTTCAAAACCTATTTGTTCCTGGTTTTGTAGTGTGTATATAGCATAGCTTATTTGTTTATATTAGCATTAGTTGTAGAGTAATACCCGGCAAACACAAAACTTTTGCTTTTAATTTGCTAAGTAAATATGTTCCAGTCCTGACCCCAGGAGCTTGCTAAGGAATAGGAGGAGATCGTCTTGGTGTTTGTGAATCAAAAAGAGCTTATCAGACATCTATTATGTGTTATTTGAGGATTTGCATTAGGATTAGCGACAACGTCACGGAGCTTTTCCTCAATGACTATATAATTTGACTTCGGGAATATATAAGAACATAAGAGTAGAGTGTCTCCAACTAAGGGCTAAATTGAGGGATGAGGACGATCCGTGTTGGAGGGTTTTATCCTCCTATTTCATAAGTATTGAAAAGCAGTATTATTCAACGAATACTGTCCTAGGCATCTAGATATCAGCAGATGATCAAAGCAGACAAAAATCTCTGCCTCCACTGGGCTCATGTTCTAGGGGGATGAAAAAGATCACAAATGTGTATAACCAATCAATAAATTATATGTTCTACTAGGAAATGATAGGTGCTTTAGAAACTGAAAACTGGAGTGGCAGAAGGGAGAAAGGGCGGTGGGGAGGCTACAGAATTCAACAGGGAGGTCAAAGCAGTTCCCCAGGGAGGGTGAGGTCTGAGCGAGACTTGGAGGGGCTGAGGGGGTCGACCAGGAGGACGGCGGAGGGAGAGGGTCACGGACAGGAGCCAGGAGTTGGCGGAGATGCACCAGGGTGGGCGCTCGTCTGGAATGTTGGAGGATCAGCAAAGAGATGCCAGCATGGCTGCAGCACTGAAGACACGAGAGAGGAGAGGAGGGGACCAGAGAGGTCACCTGGGGTGGAATGGGGTGAAGAGCAGAGCTGGGCATTTGTTCCATGTAAAATGAGGAGCTACTGCAAGGTCTTGAGCCAAGTGACAATACAACTTTTCTTTTCTCTCTCTCTCTCTCTCTCCTCTCTCTCCCTCTCCCTCTCTCCCCTCCACCTCCCCCCCCCCTCTCTCTCTCTCTCTCTCTCTCTCTCTCTCTCTCTCTTTCTCTCTCTCCCTCTCCCTCTCTCTGTCTCCCCCTTCCCCTCCCCCCCCCTCTTTTGCAGTACTGGGAATGGAACCCAGGGCTATTCTACCTCTGAGCTATGCCCCCAGCCCCATTTTTTTATTCTTTCTTTTGAAACAGAATCAGACTTTTCAACATGATCCTTTCGGTGACAGGTTGACAGAAGTCTTGAGAGGTAAAGGCAGAAGTTAAAAACAAAAACAAAAAGCGATCGTGGCCTGGATCAGGCTGGTACCAGCCAAGGAAGTAGGATGTTCTGGATCCATTTTCAGTTGAGAAGAGAGGAAAGCAGCCGGGCATGGTGGGACACACTTGTAATCCCAGCATTCTAGAGGCCAAAACAGGAGGATCACGGTTCGCGGACAGCCTCTGCTACTAAGTGAAGCTCTGTGCAACTTAGTGAGACCCTGTTTCAAAAAATATAGAATAAAAAATAGGGCTGGGGGTGTGGCTTGGAGGAAGAATGCCCCTGGGTTCTACCCTGAGTACCACAAAAAAAAAAGAAAGAAAAGAAAAAGAAAGAAAGAAAGAAAGAAAGAAAGAAAGAAAGAAAGAAAGAAAGAAAGAAAGAAAAGGGAGAGGGGAAAGCAATTCACAGTAAGGTATTCAGAGACTGTGTCATGGATTAGAAGGTACTTGGACCTGACCTCCAATCAGAGGAAAGATGTGAAAAGATGGAAGATTTAGAAAAGGCATTTTCAGGACATACTATGCTTGTGGGTAAAATGTCATATTCGGGAATGAAAAGATGAGTCTGAATAGGGCAGGGCAGGACAATCGCTGGAATGTAAAAAATAAAAACATAAAGGAGAAACTAGTTATAAAGAGCTGTGAAATGAGGCAAAAGTATCCAGAACATAATGAGGCCTTGTGACTCGTAAGTGCTCAATAAATATTAGAAGACTGATAGCCCTTCTTTTTATTTATTTTATTTTAGTTTATTATTTTATATATTTATTTTTTATTTATTTATTTATTTTTTTTTGCAGTACTAGAGATGGAACCCAGGGCATTCTACCTCCAAACTACACCCCCAATTCTATTTTTGTTGTTGTTGTTGTACTGGGGGTGGAACCCAGGGGCTTTTCTACCTCTGGGCTATACTCCCAGACCTATTTTATACTTTATTTGGAAACAGGGTCTCACTAAGTAGCTGAGGCTGGCTTCAAACCTGTGTGATCCTCCTGTCTCAGCCTCCCAAGCGCTGGGATTAAGTGTGCGCCACCACGCCTGGCCCCCAATTCTATTTTTCATTCTTTATTTTATAGAAACAGGATCTCACTAAGTTGCAGAGGGCCTCACTAAGTAGCTGAGGCTGGCTGCAAACCTCTGACCCTCCTGTCTCAGCCTCCCAAGCACTGGGATTGCAAAGCATGCACCTCCACGCCTGGCTAAAGATAGTCTTTTTAGGGCTTCTTATTTGCCAATCTGGATTGGATGGCAGAGTTTCTTATTTAAGAAAGAAAACATAGAGAACCTGGCATGAGGTACAAAAAGGTCGTTGGCACGCCTGGCTATCACACACATTTTCACAAACATTCAACCCTAGTAGAAGGACATGGGGCATTTACTGGACAACTTCTAGGGCCTATTTCAAGTGTGAACAAAAGAAGCTAAAATAACAGCTTTTGTATTCGTTTTGTTGCTCTAAGACAATGAAGAAATTTTCTTGGCTCAGATTTAAGTGAGGGTCTTCACAAAAAATAGCAATTTTTCACACAATCTCTATCAGAAGCATAAAAATTCGTTTTCATTTAGTCTCACATTTTATACTTTAAAATTCTGTCAGGCAGCTTTCAAGATCAGTTGAAACAAGATTTAAAAAAAAAACAACTCCGTGTTTTTATCTAATGTAAATGTCATTTCTTTCAAGGGTTTCTAATACTGAAATTCATAATTTGGAGGAAAAGTAAAAAATAAGTGACAGTTTTGGGAAAAACAGTAAGGAGCTCTATAAACCTACCAAGTCTACTAACTCTTGGAGTCCAAGAAAGTTTGTTAAAACTAGAGCCATGCTAAGAAAAAATAATGTGAATGACAATAAAATTCTTTTAAAAGACCTTGAAAAATTCTTATTTTTGGGTGTGTGTGTGTGTGTGTGTGTGTGTGTGTGTGTGTGTTGCTAAGGATGTAACCCAGGGCCTTGTGCATTTTAGGCAATGACTGTCCTAATGAGCTACACAGTATCAGCCCTCTGAATTGTTATTAGTGGGAGATTATGAAATTCAGAGCTGTATCCATAATTTAAATCTTTTCTGGACTTCCACTACATCCTATACAGAGTATTAGAGTCCAAAAAAAAAAAAAAAAGACATATAATCGTTGCTTTCATTTGAGCCCAAAAGTGACTTCAATCTTTGGCAACTCAATTTCTTCAGAGACACATGTTAAGAAAAGTGGGAGGTAATTTTTTCATCTTAAAAAAAAAAAAAAACCAGAGCTCGGAGTGTAGTTCAACGGTAGAGTGCTGGCCTTAGCATTCCAAGGTCCTGGGCTTGATACTCAGAATCCCACGCAGGCGCACCCACCCGACTACTAACTCTTAAGTTTGATTATTTCTTTATCAAAGTAGTCATGGGAATTCACTGAATTCAAATAACCACCACTTATTTTAGTACAGTGCAGATGACTTCCGTTTTTTCTGTTCTTCCAGACTCCGTAAAAGGTTTCCAATTTAGAATGTTCTACCAGAGCCTTCTATTTGATCCTCAGATGATTAATACGACGTTAAAAAACATAAACTCTAGCCGGGCGTGGTGGCGCACGCTTGTCATCCCCGCGCTTGGGAGGCGGAGACGGGAGGATCGCGCGGGTTGGGTGCCAGCCTCGCTGGCTTAAGAGACCCTGTTTTCAAATAAAAATATCAAATAAGTCTGGGAGTGTAGCCCGGAGGCAGAAGGGTTTCCATCCCCAATACTACTAAATAAATAAATAAACAAACAAACAAACAAACTCTATATAGGGACTTAGATCTGCTTTGATAAGTGTTGTCTTATTTAGTCCTCATAATAACCTTGTGCTTTCTGTTAATATAGAGAGACGCAGAAGGTCAACAATGACTTGGTCACACTCATATAGCATCTATGAGGAAGGCAGGATTTGTCTTGACATGACATGGGTCCCTTTACACCCCTGCAAGGGTAAACATTTTGGTCAGTAGCCTCCCTTCATTAAAATGGTGTGCGATCCATCGCTCCGTCCTCTCTCAGGAGAGACTCATTTCAAGGCACTATTGCGGCAGCTTATGCACATCATGTCTCCAAGGCTCATTTCCATTGCTCAATCCGCTCCAAAGGACAAATATGTCATCATCTTTCGATGCTCTGGTGCAACAACTTAAAATTATAGAATTCACACAGGACCAAGTCTGGCACCGAAAGCGGGAGGCGCATTCTGCATGAGCCTGTAGACGCGTCCCTTCAATCTTGCCAAGTTTTACTAGTGGAAATGGCCCCAGAGCCAGCGCGGGGTTACTTGGGGTTGCTTGCAGAGCTCTTGATGAAGAAGGAAAGGGAAATAACAAGAAGGGGGCCGCAGTAAAAATAAAACCTAGGAAAATGTGTAGCACTCACTCCTCTTTGAGCAAAGTGGAGATTTGAGGGTCACGATGATAATCAATATGGCTGGAACTGTGGGTCCTTTTACACTGAATGTCCTACTTTTTAGTATAATTGAGTACCTCCGTACTCAATTCCCTTTAACAACCCCCAATTCCATTTTGTCCACGACAAGGAAGAAGGACTATCTAACCCTATCTCGGCCAAATACACAACCTCCATTGCTACTGGCCCCAGATAGTTCACGATGATCATATGTCTGATTTATTCTCTCAAGTCTCTTGGTTAGTTTTGGCAGGAGTCTCTAGCGGTCATTTAGAAAACACAATGGAAGGAACAAACTCAGGTTGCTGGCCTTTAGAAACTCAAAAATTTTAACGGAAAAGTAACGCTTACGAGTAAGAAGTAACCAGAGACCATGTAAGTCAAGGGTTAGCTGGGTGTGGTGGCGCACGCCCGTAATCTCAGTACTTCAGAGGCTGAAACAGGAGGATCTCGGGTCCAAGGCTGGCCTTGGCAACTTAGCAAGGCCCTCAGCAGCTTAGTGAGATCCTGTTTCAAAATAAAAATAAATAAATAAATAAAAAGGGATAGGATTATGGCTTGGAGGTAAAATGTTTCTGGGTTCAATCTCTAGTACCAAAAATTTTTAAAAAGACAAAGAAAGGTTAAATCATTGGTAGAAAATATGTTTTCGTTGCTAATAGTTTTATCTTGCTTTTGTTTGTGTGTTTTGTTCTAAGAGAAGGGGGGTCTCTCCATGATGCTCAAGAGAGTTCCAAGCTCCTGGGCCCAAGAGATCCTCCTGCCTCAGCCTTCTATAGTAGAGACTGCAGACAGGCACCACTCCTGCTCCTGGCAAATAATTCAATTGTGTACCCTGATAATTAGGAAGAAAAACACTCAATTATTCTCTTGGAGACATTTGAGATGCATAGAAATTATACTAAGGGAAAATTCAAGACATAGAAAGAGAGATTAGCAAAGAATTAAACAAAGTTTGAATCACATAACCACCAAACAGTAAGCACTACCTACACCCTAGTTAACCTAAACTATGTCTGCTGCCCAATAGATATATGCTTTTCAAAGACATTAAAAAAAAGCCGGGCGTGGTGGCGCACACCTGTAATCCCCGCGCTTGGGAGGCAGAGACAGGAGGATTGCGCAGGTTTGAAGCCAGCTGCGCGCGCTGGCTTAGGAGACCCTGTTTCCATATAAAAATGTAAAAATAGGTCTGGGAGTGTAGCCCGGAGGTAGAAGGGCTTCCAGGAACCCCAGTACCACCAAAAAAAAAAAAAAAAAAAAGACATTAAAAAAAAACATTAAAAAAAACTATCAAATTTTGACTTGAGAAATATTTCATAGTATACCCAAGATATGGGGTATAATTAATAACTAAAGACAGCAATCATTTTTATGGTTTAAAGAAAAATAGAATAAAGCATTGTAGAGACTATAATGAAATTAAACTTCTCTTTAGGAGGCTCAGATGATAGAAATATAGATTGAGTCATATGATTGGGCGGCGGTGTAGCTCAGTGGTAGAGCACTTGTGTAACATGTTTGATCTCTAGTGTGTATGCACACACACACACACACACACACACACACACACACACACACACACTTAACTCCTAATAAAATAAAGTGGTTTTTTTTTGGTGGTGGTAGTGGTACTGGGGTTCCTGGAAGCCCATCTACCTCCGGGGTAAACTCTCAGACCTATTTATCTATTTTATACTTTTTAATTTGGAAACAGGGTCTCTTAAGCCAGCACGGCTGGCTTCGAACCTGCGCGATCCTCCTGTCCACCTCCCAAGTGCGGGGATTACAAGCATGCGCCACCACGCCCGGCAATAAATTGGTATTTCAAGGAAACATTTTTTCTCAATTTTTAAAAAGCTTGATGTCTTTAAAAACTATGACTAATATGTTCAAACTTCAGTTTTCCAGGGAAATTGCAAGGTTAAAAGCTATCCATTTCAACTACTAAGTGATTTGACCTCAATGCTTAAGCACTTATATTGTAAAACATTAATTAGTATACATTAACACAGTCTATTTTTATATGAGAGGCAGAAAAGAAAACAAATCAGGATATTGAAATAAATATGAATCAATTCAAAAGAGAAGTTGTGCTAAGAAAATCCAGTAGAAGGAGCTGTAGAAAGGAAGAAGTTAACATTTTGCAGTGATGGAGAGAGGAATGTTAAAAAGTGAGGTCTCTGCTTGAATCTGACGAATCTGAATAAATGTAATAATTATTACTTTAAAATGTGTGATCTTTTAGGGACCTCATTTTCTTTAGAAATAAAATGAAATTCTTAAAAGAGATGATCTTACAGTATCCACAGTCGACTTTTCTACGCTCTAAAGCAGGTTATAATGGTTCCTAAGCTCTGGGAGCTTGCGATTCTTTGGGGATAACCATGTACGTGCAAATATCTCGACTGCAAAGTAGAAATGAAAAAATACCGAAGTACGTTAGAGGAATGAAAATCTGTAAGGGATAAAAAGTTATGAGAGACCTCTAACAAATAAGACAAAAAGGGGGAAAAACGAACTCTTAGGTGTACGCCGCTAAGTGTTACATTCAGGAAATAAAGATGAATAGTAGGACTGTTTGGAGATATAAATATATTTTTAATACTTAAAATTCAGGAAATGAAAACTATGCACAGATATAAAGTATGAATTAGCTTAGGTTTGTGCCGGGGATCAAACCCAGGGCCTTCTACATACCAGGCAAGCACTCTACTGACTAAGTTACATTTCCAGCACTAGGTTTAAGGTTTTGAATACATTAATAAGCAAATAACAGCAGCAAACTAAGCATTAAAACACTGGAGTATACTCATGGTAGTATTAGAATAAATAAAAGCCGGGCGTGGTGGTACACACTTGTAATCCCAGTACTTGGGAGGCTGAGACAGGAGGATCACAGGTTCAAAGCCAGCCTCAGCTATTTAGTGAGACTCTCAGCAACTTAGTGAGACCCTGTTTCTAAATAAAATATAAAACACGTCTGGAAGTGTAGCCCCGAGGTAGAAGGGTTCCATCCCCAGTATCACCAAAAAAAAAAAAAAAAAAAAAAAGGTCTAACCCAGAACACAAACTATGTAAGGACAATTTAGTAAGTGCCCAGCAACCCCAGCACCACAACTGGAACAGACTTTACCTTGTGAGGTGCTTGCAGACAGTGAATTAGGGAAGGAATCACTCTCTGGGTCAACAGGAGAATCTCCCAGAGTTTCACCCATAACGCGTGGAGTAGGGATGTGCTGCAATTCACACTGATGTTGTGTCTATTTCTTGCAAAAGATCGATCCATTAAAGAAAAAGGACTTGTTGTGGTCACAGAACTTATAAATATACCAATGAGTCAAGACATTTGTTTCCAAATATTTGGAAGAGGTGGGAATAAATACAGAAAGGACCAGGCCGGAGCTGGCTGGGGCTGTCCTGTGAGGGAACCGACTGTGACCAAATTCTGTGTCATAATATTGTTTGCTTGTTTGGCAAGACTTGGTACATTACAAGGAAAACATTGCCACACTGATCCTGGCCAGCGAGCCACACTGTGTCTTGTGAGGGGCATGAACTGTACAGTATTTGAAATGATCAGAGCAGAGATTGTTCAGAATTTGATCACTTTTTATTGGAATAAAATATATAGTACCTGCTTCTTTTGTGTGTGTGTGTGTGTGTGTGTAGAGATGGAACCCAGGGGCATTCTACCCCCAGCCCTACTTTTTTTTTTTTGAAACAGGGTCTCACTACGTAGCTGAGGCTGGCCGTGAACCATGATCCTCCTGACTCAGACTCCCAAATGCTGGGATTACAAGCCTGCGCCACCACATCTGGCTTTATATTAACTGCTTCTTAAGTAGAAAACTTCAAATCACTGGATTATAAAATAGCAGACAAATTTATTTGAATAAAGTTTTTCTTAGGTGTCTGCTCCTGGTTCAATCTCCATTTTCTGAAGAAAACTCTTGAACTCAGATATGTATTCCTATTTTAAATTTTGCCATCAGCCTGCCACTGAAACCAACTAATCTTCCTTCCTTCCTTCCTTCCTTCCTTCCTTCCTTCCTTCCTTCCTTCTTTGTGGTATTCGGGATTGGACACAGGGACATTCTACCTCTGAGCTACCCTCCTAGCCCTATTTTTTATTCTTTATTTTGAAACAGGGTCTCACTAAGTTGTGGAAGGCCTCTCAAGTTGCAGAGGCTGCTCACAAACCTGTGATCCCCCTGTCTCAGCCTCCCAAGTACTGGGATTATAAGCATGTGCCACCACGCCCAGCAAAATGTTATATTTCTAAGGTATTGTTTTGTTACTTCACAAAACCCAAACTGATACTAGCTGCTACTCCAATTCTAAAAACTTAAGTAAGAATAAAGGCTCGATAGGTTTATAATTTCCATATTGGGGGGGTGTGCTTTTTTAAAACTCAAATTTCTCCATCAATAGCAACTGCAGCAACGTTTTGAATGTTGGTGTTTAAATGATAAATGCTATGTCATAATGGAAAGAGAAAGAGAAAGGGGGAGAGAGAGAGAGAGAGAGAAGAAGAAGAAGAAGAAGGAGGAGGAGGAGGAGGAGGAGGAGGACGAGGAGGAGGAGGAGGAGGAGGAGGACGAGGACGAGGAGGAGGAGGAGGACGAGGACGACGAGGACGAGGACGAGGAGGACGAGGACGAGAAGGATGAGGATGAGGAGGACGAGGAGGAGGGAGGAGGAGGGAGGGAGGCGGAGGGAGGAGGAGGAGGAGGAGCAGGAGGGAGGAGGAGGAGGAAGAAGGAGAGGAGAGGAGAGGAGAGGAGAGGAGAGGAGAGGAGAGGAGAGGAGACCCTGTTAGGTTGGCGAGGAATTGTGGTCAGTTTTGTAATCAGGAAAAAGCTGGCTTCTTGCTTAAGGCCTTTGCCCTTTTTGGCAAAGAGAAACATCAGCTGTGCCAAACTGCTAATGCAGGAGCAAGTTTTGTCACATAAGCAGCTGAACGGAATTGCAGCAACTTGTGGATTTTAATTGATGCCCCCACCTAGGGCAGTGGATCAGATGGCAATAATTCTCTGAATTATATTCCTCCTGATAGTCCCCAAGTGAAATAACCATATATCTGGTGGTTCATCTATGTTGAGTAACCATTCTTCATGGGAAAATAGTATAAGTTCCCCTGTCAATCAGGAAGTAACGGCTCAGTGGAAAAATGTTTATTGGGTCTGAAGAGCACAGTAAAAAGTTAGGAGATTACATCATGGTCTTAGGCCCCCCAAACACCTCTAACTAGGATAATTCAAATTAAAGCAAGTTTCTTGACGGTCAAAATGCTGGAGGTGGTTGGCATCATGGAGGATTTGTTTCATCTATATTCAATTTGAAGTTTCAGTAAGAGTTTTTCTTTCCTTCTCAATGCTTAGCCATGGACTCGGAGAACAAAGTAACCCACACACAAGGACACATTATTTGATGATGTAAAAGAATCTAAGCTTCTTGATGGAAGACTGTTTCCAACCACCCTCAAAGGGATACATTTCTAAACTCTTTGCCTACTGTTACTTTTACTCAACTTGCATTATCTGATGAGTAACTAGGTCTTCCAAGCTTCTACTGACTAATTTGTGCTTCAACGACGCACCCATACAATTGATTTAATAGATAATTAAATCCGCCACCTAAATCTGTCGATACCTATTTGGGTATGTGGGGGGGGGCATTACTGGGGATTGAACCCAGAGGAGTTCTGCCTCTGAGCTACCTCTCCCCACCCTGTTTTATTTTAATTTTGTTTTGAAAGAGAGTTTCAGTAATTGGTGCAGAAGGGCCTCTAAGTTGCTGAGGCTGGCCTTGAACCCGCATTCCTCCTGTTCAGCCTCCCAAGTACTGGGATGACAAGCATGCCCAGATCCAATACCAATACCTACTCTTATAACACTTAACATATTCTATCGCCCCTTATTTTCCCTGGGTTAGATTGTTTTTTACTTGAAAGCAAAAAACAAACAAACAAACAAACAACCCCAACAATCTCTTATTTATTGTATTTCATTCACTTAAACATTTAGCACTTGTTGATAATAGGTGGCAAGCACTGAGCTAGGACCCAGAAGTACAATGATGGTCAAGATGGATGTATCTTTATTTTACAAAGTTTAAACAAATACTGTGTGTGTGTGTGTGTGTGTGTGTGTGTGTGTGTGTGTGTGTGTGTGTGTGGAAATTGGGATTGAACCCAGGGACATTTTATCTCCAAGCTTCACCCCCAGCCCTATTTTTTATTCTTTATTTTGAAACAGGGTCTCACTAAGTTGCTGAGGGCCTCACTAAGTAGTTGAGGCTGGCCACGAACCTGCGATTCTCCTGTCTCAGCCTCCCAAGTACTGGGATAACAAGCGTGTGACACCACGCCTGACTATAACCAAATAATTTTGATAAGTATGGAGCCTGGCGGAGTGTTGTTCACACTCTTGACAGCACATAAAAACCATGCAGTGTATGAACCATCTATCATCATCTACCCAGTCATCAAATATTATTTCTAGACATAAGAGATACGGGCATTAATAAGCCAGGGTTCCTACCGTCAACAAGTTCACATCTAACTCTGTTTACCAAAGTTATCCCAGCAGACCTAGACCAGTGATATTTTAATTTACTTAACTTTGAAGGTCAACGAGCATGCACTAATATCAGAAATAACATACTTGCTTAAATAAAGTCATTGCTATGAGTGGAGAGTAGGTGACCACCAGAAAATTCATGGGGTTTCTGACATGGACACAAATGTCCCTTTCCTTCAAGGCCTTAACAATCCCCAATGTCTAGCTTCTTATAATATCAAAATCAGAAGGCTATTAATTATACTGAGATATAAAACAGCCTGTGGTAACTTATACCAGAGTGTAAGGTCTTGGAACTTCAGACACTGTCTAGCGTGCTTTGTACACTCATGGGTTAGGAGTGCTTTGCACCTCAAAAGAGAAGTGGCCATCCCATAGGATTCTTCCCAGAAGGTACCCAGCATCACTTTACAGAGTAGGGTGAAGGATACCTTAAGCTCTACGCACAGAAATAAACTTGGCTCCTCCTGAGGGACGTAGGGCTTCATGCTGGGAGGAGGTTAGGAAGAGGCTCTCTCCTTGGGACTTGGAGACACTGGGATATGGGTGTGTTTGTGGGTATAATACCATACCCTCAGCAGAAGGAAGACTGAGGACAATGAGGGGTGGTTACAGAATAAAGAGGAGGGCAAGTCTATTGAACACGGTCCTAGTTTATATAATGCTGGGGGGAAATGGACACTGTGGCATTTGAGAAGGCTACTCTTGAATACTTACTCTTCAGTATTACTTTATAGAACCTGCCTTGGCCCAAAAAACCTGAATATTAATCAGCCAAAATACTCCCCCAGTTTTGGTACATTCGGAGAGGTCAAATAGTCCAAGGAGAAGTTGTAAATGATTCCACAACAAAAAGTAAGAAAAGATCTAAAAATCTATAGTTAATAAAAATGACAGTATTATATCTATATCAACTTTTTTTTTTTTTTTTTGCGGTACCAGGGATGGAAGCCAGGGGCATTCTACCTTTGAGCTACACCCCAGCTCTATTTTTTATTCTTTATTTTGAAACAGGGTCTCGGTGAGTTACAAAGGCCCTCACTAAGTAGCTGAGGCTGTCTTTGAACCATGATCCTCCTGTCTCGGCCTCCCAAATGCTGGGATTACAAGCGTGCGCCACCACATCTGGCTTTATCCATATCAATTTTAGCATTACTTAGTGTTAGAATGTTTTACAGAAAATCTTTCCATGATAAAGAATTTTAAATATTTTTTGCACCATATTATTCTCAAATGGTAATGAAAACTCACCTTGCCTTTTCTGGCTTATCAATTTGAATTTTATCTTCTAGATGGAATGTGACTTTTAAAATTGCTTTGATTGGTTGCTTTTGGGTAGAATAGCGATGTTAGCATTGGGGTCGATTAGTATGTATAATATTTTTGTCAGTTCATTTGAAAAGTGACTTCACTGAATGTTGTCATTGCTACCACTAACGGTCCTAAAAGTTCAGGACCTCCGTGACAGATTATACCTTTTGGTAGCCCTAGAGCCTACCACAGTGCCCCAGCTGGTCTTAAAAACACTTGTTTACTGTTTTTGCTGATCAAAGGAGTGAGGAAAGAGTAGCTACTTGTCACCTGTGTGTCATGTGTCCCATTTAAGGAGGGGTTTCTGAGACCTAATAAGCTGATAGCAACATCAATTTTCTTCTTGTTCCAACAAGACTTCCATTTCCCCGTGAGACTTCAAAGCAAAAATCAAAAGACTCCCAAAGCTACCTTCTGTCCTCACCCAGAAGACCTGTCTTCTAGTGCAAGCGAAGTTGGCTTGGAACCTTATCTCAGAGTGGTGGTTGCATCAGCTCAGGATTTCTTCACAGTCAGAGGAGACAGCATGGGAGGACTGACGTGCCAATGAGACACATGCCTTTGAGAAGAACAAATAATCCTGTATCCTAGATGCAAATTCCACCACGGCCATCACAGCCAGCCAGCTATTCCCATAGAAAGAGAATACATTTGAATACATTCGTTTTCTCTCTCTCTCTCTCTCTCTCTCTCTCTCTCTCTCTCTCTCTCTCTCTCTGTGTGTGTGTGTGTGTGTGTGTGTGTGTGTGTGTGTGTATACTGGGGATTGAACCCAGGGGCATCTACCTCTGAGCTACAGCCCCAGCCCTATTTTTTTTATTTATTTATTTACTTATTTATTTATTGCGGATCTGGGGGCAGAACCCAGGGGCATTCTACCTCCAAGCCACACCCCTGCCCTATTTTTTTTTATTCTTTATTTTGAAACAGGGTCTCACTGAGTTGCAGAGGGCCTCACTAGGTAGCTGAGGCTCTCTACGAAGCGCAATCCCCCGGTCTCAGCCTTAGGAATGCTGGGATTACAAGCGTGCACCACCACGCCCGGATCCCAGCCTTATTTTCTATTCTTTTATTTGGAAACAGGGTCTTACTGAGTTGCAGAGGATCTCACTAAGTAGCTGAGGCCAGCTGTGAACCTGTGATCCTCCTGTCTCAGCCTCCCAAGGACTGGGATTACAAGCGTGCGCCACCATACCTGGTTAGTGTCTTTTTTATTTTTAAGGCAGAATTCATTCTTCTTTCATTAATAACTGATTTCATTCAGTAACATTCTAGACATGATTAATATATTAAAGAACTATATTATTTTTATTTAAAGAAAAACATAACAAAAAATGTTAACTTGAAGCCAATAGCTCCAGTAGATACATACTTGATATTTTTAAAAGGTCTTGATTCTCAAGTAGTAGAAAAGAACGTGAACACTGACCCAGAAACAGAGGTTTTAGGTTCTAATCTGGGCTCGACCACAGATCTGTTACGTCAACTCTTTGGATCAACATTTCTCATGTCTCGAATGAGAAGCAAAATAGCACCGTCTCTAAAGTTCCTTTGGGTTCTAACATTAAGATATTTTGTAATATGCCTGTAATTTTTCTTTAAGTTTAATAGAAATGCCATGTATTTTATTCTTACTCATTTTTTTTTTTTTTTTTTTGGTGGTACTGGGGTCCCTGGAAGCCCTTCTACCTCCGGGCTACACTCCCAGACCTATTTTTACATTTTTATTTGGAAACAGGGTCTCCTAAGACAGCGCGGCTGGCTTCGAACCTGCGTGATCCTCCCATCTCCGCCTCCCAAGCGCGGGGATTACGAGCGTGCGCCACCATGCCCGGCTATTCTTACTCATTTTTTAATCCCAAGATGCCCTGTCCTTTTCATACCTGACTGCAAACAAGGGGACCATAGAAGGGCACTTTCATATGGAGAAATAACGCCCAAGAGTAAATTAAAAGTCTTGAAAAGAAAAATCAACTGGAAACTTCCTGTCTTTTTTTTTTTGCCCCCCCTCCAAAAGTTAACTTGTGTAATAGCTGATAAAGAGCCTAACCTGTCTAGCCACTTTCTAGGGACCAACTAAACTCTTTTCAAATGACTGCCTCTTTGTGTTAACTTGTCTTTGCATGTAATATCTGAAATTCTCCAGTAATGGGGCTTTTTAGCATGATAAAATACCATGAGCCATATTGTCAGCTGATGAGCACTCGTGTTGTGGGAAATCCTAAACCTCTGAAGCATGCATCTTGGTTAGTTTTCAGATTTTATCGATTGCATTTTCAAGACCATTTACATGGAGATGTCTTGGGTAATGCCCTCTCACTGCTAAACCATACTGGGAACCACAATCCTGTAAGCAAGCTCAGAGCCACAGAACTATACACAGGCTTAGTTTATGTAAAAGGAGGAATTTAGCCAGGCGTGGTGGCGCACGCTTGTCATCCCAGCATTCGGGAGGCTGAGACAGGAGGATCGGGGTTCGCGGACAGCCTCAGCTACTTAGTGTAGTGAGGTCCTCTGCAACTCAGTGAGACTCCGTTTCAAAATAAAGAATAAAAAAATAGGGCAGAGGGTGTAGATCGGAGGTCAAATTCGCCTGGGTTCCATCCCCAAACCCGCAAAAAGAAAAGAAAAGAAAAAAAGGAATTTACCAAGATTGTGACTTTATTAAAGGAAATCTATGGGCTTATTGAAATCACAAACTCATAAAATTAAGTACCAGAGAAATTAAGACTTCAAACTCTTAGTTTTTCATAGAAGGAAAATGGGCTCCAGAGGAATCAAATGATTTCCCCAAGGCATTGCCAAGGTAATTAGCAGCGGAGCCTGAGCGCAAACTCAGGTTTCTTGATTCCCGGTTCAAAGCTCCAAACTGGTCATATCAATTATCCTTAATGCCACGAATCATGTTAGAAACCTATCAGCATGAGAGCATTTTATGATGATATGATTCACTTAATGTGGCTGAATTACCCCCCAGAAAATTCCATAGTTCATCACAGAGTTCAGACTCAGGGCTCTCCACAAAGTAAGCACTTCATAGTGTCTTGGTAATTAAAATGTGATTATATTTGAGCTGCACTTCAGGAATTCATACTACTGACAAATACCCTCTTGCCTCATTCATAGATTCTGCATGAGTCATCCTGAGATTGGTGTCCTGGTATCAATAAGTTGTTTTTTCTTCCCCATTAATGACATAGTTCTTTGCTCTTATGAAAATAATTAAGATGATTGAAAATTCCAGCTTTGTGGTAATATTCTTTGTGTGTGTGTGTGTGTGTGTGTGTGTGTGTGTGTGTGTGTGTGCACCTGGGGATGGAACCTAGGGGCATTTGACCTCTGAACTACACTCACTCCTTGCCCTATTTTTTATTCTTTATTTTGAAACAGGGTCTCAGTAAGTTGCGGAGGGCCTCACTAAGTAGCGGAGGCTGGCCGTGAACCAGGATCCTCTGGTCTCCGCCTCCCAAGCACGGGGATTACAAGCGTGCGCCACCATGCCCAGCTATAATAACTTTATTTTGACGTCACTTTTTCCTACAACAGTTACAAGCAAGATATGTGCCCCTAGATTCTTCATATGCCTAATCCTTTTTTCTTTGCATTGCATCCCCAAAGCCACTTACCAACTTCCAAAGTATATAATGATGGGGAATGCGCCAGTATTGGAAAATTGCAAAATGTAAAGGTAGTCAGGGCCCGGGTGCCGTGCAGACACTCAGGCAGGGAGGGGGAGGCAGAGTCCCCATACCAAAAGTGATTAGCAAGGACACAAAAGGGTTGTAGCCCAGGGGCTTCATATTTTAAAGACAAGCTTACATAATAAATAACTTGTAGCAGATAGGCTAAAACTCCCCAAGACCGGAAAGATGGTACAGGCCTTCCTCAAAGAGAGCAGATACCACTGGATCCCTGGCTTTGTTAACCAAGGAACACATCTTGGTTTTAACAAAGGCCTGCACTGGAGATAGGGTTGGGCCCACACCTGCATCAAGGCAGGAAAACCGTTTTTGGTCAAGCAGGAAATCCTCATAATCATATCAAAAGGCTTGCACTGGAGTTAATGGGCGGGCCCATACCTAGTCAAGTCAGGAAGACTATTGGTTAAGCAAAGATGGGAGATAATAAATCTTTATAAAAACTGTTCTATATTCAAAAACTTCAGTGTCTTATTTTCAAGGCACTCCACTATATCCCTCTGATGTAGTGCTTTAGAATTCTCTGTCCCTTCTTTCTACCTCTGTAATAATAAAAATTGCTTCAGCTTACAGCAGAATAGTTCTGGCTATTTTTTTCTAAATAAGCTAAGAATAAGAACCTGCGGCTCCATCTCACACTGTTACAAATAATGCTTTGGTTTTATTTAAAAATTTCCAGTAACAGATATTTTCAGTTTTCAGCAGGTGGTCACTCCTAAGTGACGGGGACAGTCAGGATTTTTCCTTCCAAAGTTTAATGCCACCAACGTTTTAGGAAGAGAGTCCACAATTCTGGATAGTTTTATGGACTAATTAAACCACGTTCCAGTCTTCCAATCGGCCAGTTTGCCTTGGTACTCCACGACTGCTTTAGGAAGTACAATGTTGTAGTTTTATGTTTACATATCTGAGCTCCATTTTAATAAAATTTTCATCTGAAACATTTAGATGAATTAATTAAGTAAAAAGAGGAGCCGGGTGTGGTGGCACACTTATAATCCCAGCATTCGGGAGGCTGAGACAGGAGGATCACGGTTCGAGAACAGCCTCAGCTACTTAGTGAGGCCCTCTGCAACTCAGTGAGATATTGTTTCCAAATAAAGAATAAAAAATTGGGATGGGTGTGTAGCTCAGAGGTAGAATGCCCCTGGATTCCATCCCCAGTACTGCAAAATCAAAAATCACACAAACAAACAAAAACCCACAAAGGGGAAGGGAGTAGTAAAACCACAAGCAGACACACAAACAAACAAACTTTCAACTCTATAATAGAAGCTCCCCCCAAATAAAAGTAAAATGGAGCCTGAAGTCAGTCCTCCTCCTAATTCTGTTTTTATTTGTTATCTATTGCACACAGTCAGGTGAAGAGCTCAAAATACCTACAAGTCGCTCTGGGCGAGTTGACAAGTATCCTACACATTGAAAGAGGAGGTAGGAAGGCAGCCAGATTGCTTAATTGTTTGTTACTCGGGAATCTAAGGAGGCGACAAGCCAACATCTTTATGGAGATGCAAAGAGCAGCCCAAGAAAACAATGGGCCAGGTTCTCATTCCTGGTAATGGCAGAGGATGATCCCATTGTATGGGCCATTGTTTCTTTCATGTACTGCCTGAAGGGGAGTGTGTTGTTATCTGCGGGAGACCTTCCCTAGGAGAGTTACATGGGAGGAGAACGTAGCCTCTGGGAGATTAATAAATGATAAGGCATTCGGTTTAGTGGAGAACTTTCAGATGCACATTTTAGAAACGCTGTACCTAAAAGACCCAAGCTTTGAGGTCAGGAAGCTTTGGGGACCAAGCGTTAAGGAGTTAAGGAGCCAAGCGATGTGCCAGGCTGAAAAAAGGGGCTGATTTGGGAGTGGGGACAGGAAAGTGCTGGGAGGAGACTGCCATATGCTTAAGACATTCTAGAGAACATGTCAAAGCTGGGGAAACTGAGGCTCTCCATTTACAGATGAGGAAAACAAGTTAGAAAGAGGTAAGTGACTGGCCCGTGTCTAAGATATGATACCGTTAGTGATGAAGTCAAAGGCTAGAATTCGGGATAGCTTAGTTACTGAATACATTCTCTGATTCCAATAAAACAGTATGTGTGTGTGTGTGTGTGTGTGTGTCATATAATATATATTATATATTGTATATATTTTACATATTATATATTTTATATATTTATATATTATATAAATATTTATATATATATTCAATTTTTTCAATTGAGACTCTTTACTAAAGGTTGGGGAGAGATACAGGTAAAAGTTTATCATTTCTTTTTTTTTCCCCTTCTTCTTTTTTTGAAGGGTAGATAGCAGAGATGAAACCCAGGGGTCTTCTACCTCCAAGCCACTCCCCCACCCTATTTTATTTTTATTTGGAAACAGGGTCTCAGTAGGTTGATGAGCGTCTTGCTGAGGCTGAAAGTTTGGCATTTCGAGTGTACAGTTCAGTGAAACGACGGTACATTTACCAAGTTTGGCAACTGTCACCATCCGTCAATTTTTTGAACATTTCCCTCGCACAGTAAGATCCACTATGCACATTTTTATATTCAATCCCAGTTCCTATCCCCAACCGCGGGCAACCACCAATCTGTTCTCTCCCAACAGATCTGTGTTTTCACTGAACACCACATGGACTCACATAACATCAGCCACCCTTGCTGGCTTTTTTTTCCCACTTAATCTTATTTCCAAGTTCATCCTCGTCCCAGCATGGTCAGTGGCACACTACTTTTATTACCGCAGAGTCACACCAGGCTACGTGTAGCCAAAGAATATATTACATGTCCGAAGATGATAGGTATTTAGATTGGTTCTAGTTTTTGACAAATTTTCCAATTCTATGTTTTGGAGAGTTTTGTTTTGTTTTGTTTTGTTTGGGTGCTGGGGATTAAAACTATGGCCCCATGCCTGCTACCCCTGACCTCTGACGCCAGCTCCAATTCCATGCTTTTAATTTTGTACAATCAATTCTAGTCCCTAAACAGAATCAACCCAACTTCTACACGGGTTTCTTATTGCTATAATCTGTGTTCTATCTGTTCTGGTTCTCTCTTGCACACACTTACACACACCCGCTCACCTGCCCACCTCGTCGCTATTTCCCAACATGTAACTTAAGTTCTATTCAAAAGACTTTACCTACTCATTCCTATGTGCTTATGGTATATAGATGGGCCCGTGTTATACAGTAGGTGCTCAGGAAAGGTTGAGCGCATGCACTAGCGGATGAAAAAATGGGTAAACGCTATTCTGCCGTCCACCAGGACTTGCCTTTCTTATCTGATTTTGCTATCACACTTAATGGTACATGTTTTTCCTGGTTAGTCAAATAAGAGTTCATTGAATGCCAGTCCATGGGTTCTCACCCCTAATGATTAATTGTGTAGAGAGTCAATACCGCATAATTTAGGCTTTGTTTCACATACGTTTGTTGTTGTAGGTATATATGAAGTCCTCTGAAAACAGGTAAGAGTATTTCTAATATAGCATTAGGTGTTCAAGACTGTTAAATTCCAAAAAGACAGGATAATATATATATGTACTGGGGATGGAACAACCCAGGGGCATTCTACCTCTGAGCTACACTCCCAGCCCTATTATTTCGTCTTTTTATTTTGAAAACAGAGTCTCACTGAGTTGCGAAGGGCCTCACTACGGAGCTGAGGCTGTCTGCAAACTGCAATCCTCCGGTCTCAGCTCACCCTAAATGCTGGGATTACAAGTATGGGCCACCACGCCTGGCAGGACACTATATTTTTAAAGGCCTTCAGAAAGCAACCAACCCAAACTCAAATGTCCACAAGAAGCTCAATTTCCTTGTTTACTTTCCAAAGAAGTGCTAAGAAATATGGTTTGGATTCTTTGAAAATCAACCTTCTACGTACCTAAAGATCTGTATACACAACAGTCTACTTCCTTGCCCTCTTTTTCCAGCTAAACAGTCAGTGGCTTATAATTAGTTCTTTAGGTTTGAGTCCATTTTTGGTCCTTGAGACTTGCAGTATCATCAGTTCCTTGAGTTGTGGGTAGAAAGAGCCCTGTACTGTGGAGGAACACGAAGGAACACAGAGTTCCAGTTCAGGTTCTCCCAGTCCCCGGTGTCCCTGGGAAAAAGTCACTGGACACTTTAGGCTCCAATTTCCACACATATGTGAAATGATATTTGCCCTGACTTAGCAATCTATCATTAGGTTAAACATACAACCGTATGAAAGAACTTTGTAGCGGTGAATCTCTGCAGCCAGGCACAGTGGTGCCCACCTGTAGTGCCAGCTACGAGGGAAACTGAGGCAGGAGGATCACTTGAGCTTAGGAGTTTGGGGAACTTGCAGTGACTTTGGGGTAGGTGCTGGGGATTGAACCCCAGCTGAATCTAAGAGTTTGGGGCCAGCCTGGGTGAGACAGTGAGACCCCCATGTCAAACAAAACAAACAAACAAACAAAAAAACGCCCCAGGCAAGTTTAAGAAATTGCTTTCTCTTACTGTCACCAGAACATTAGACACATTTTCCTTAAGGTTATAATTTAAGAGCTTCATTAAATGAACGTTAAAATACACATCTATAGGCTTTGGGGTGTGACTGGGTAGCAGAGCATTTACCCGGAGATACCCAGCAATAGAAGAAAAAAACAAGAAAGAAAAAAACCCACAACTCTGTGTGTGTGTGTGTGTGTGTGTGTGTGTGTGTGTGTGTGTGTAAGAAAGTAGAAGGAAGCTATGCCTGCCATAAAGCTAATGTTAGGTATTTCTGGGTGATGAAATTATGTGACTTTTTTTGCTATATATTTTTCTGAATACTTTGCAATAGTAGCTATTACACTTATAATCATAAAAGTTACTCTAAATAAACTGAAATGCTATGTAACAATTGAGTATTAAAAAAATAACAGGGTATCAAATCTAGAGACCTTTTTTTTTTTTTTTTTTTGGTGGTACTGGGGTTGGGACCCAGAGGCTTCCTACCTCCGGGCTACACTCCCAGACCTATTTTATACTTTATTTGGAAACAGGGTTTCACCAAGTTGCTGAGAGCCTCACTAAGTGGCTGAGGCTGGCTTCGAACCTGCGCGATCCTCCTGTCTCAGCCTCCCAAGCGCGGGGAGTACAAGCGTGCGCCACCACGCCCGGCATAGAGAACTCTTTCAAGGAGACTATATCCACAATAAGCCTTCTAGGGTTGATAAAATTAAATTTCTGAGTATATTACTAAGGTATATGGCAGGGATGGTTAGCTAAGCGTTTTCAAAGAGTGAAATTATCGAGAAGGATGCAAGCTTTTCCACTTTTCTAAAGAACTATTATCTTCCATCTGTTTTTTTTCTTCTCTGAAATGTTTCTATCAGTATCAACACCACTAGTCCTCACAGAGCATCAAAACATAAAAGACAGCATTGCAGACCTCAGACAGGAAGCCTAATGTTAGTATTGCATAAAAGATACCACAGCTCCTGATCTGGTTAGGATCTGCCCCTTCCCCCCAAACTCCCCACGAGCAACAGCCCTAAACCGTCACAGCCTGAGACTCCATGTGCTCATAAATCAACGCCAACCTCAGCTGCTTCACCTTATGACTGAGAGTGAATGTATGTATATGTGTGTTGTATGTATGAAGGTAGAGGATGGATGGATGGATAGATTTTTTTTTTCAAATAGGAATCTCACCATATTGCTTAGACTGGACTCAAAATCCTGGGCTCAAATGATTCTCTTTCCTTAGTCTCGGGTGTAGTTGGGACTACAAGCACGGACCACGACATTTGACTTATTACTAAGGAACCTGATGAGTCGCTTTGGGTTCCGGCACCATCTCAATCTGAATATTATTTCCCCTTTACTACAGTCTCCTCATTCCTACTCTGTACCCCTGCTGATTAGTGTCTCTGGTATAAAGAGATTAAAGGAAGATGACCACATACTTTATTACCCAAACCAGGAGACACTTGAACAGTGAAAGAAGACACTACTTTTTGTGTGTGTGTGTGTGGTACTAGGAGTATAACACAGGGGTTTTTCTACCACTGGGGTACACTCCCAGACCTATTTTATACTTTATTTGGAAACAGGGTCTCACAAAGTTGCTGAGAGCCTCACTCAGTAGTTGAGGCTGGCTTCGAACCTGCGTGATCCTCCTGTCTCAGCCTCCCAAGCGCGGGGATTACAAGCGTGCACCGCGGCGCCCAGCCAAGAAGGCGCTATTAAAAATCATCCTTGAGGCGGGCGTGGTGGCTCACTCTTGTAATCCCAGCATTCGGGAGGCTGAGACTGAAGGGTCACAGTTCACGGACAGCCTCAGCTACTTAGTGAGGCCCCCCGCAACTCAGTGAGACCCTGTTTCAAAATAAAGAATAAAAAATAGGGCAGGGGATGTAGCTCAGAGGTCAAATGCCCCTGGGTTCCATCCCCAGGC
This sequence comes from Muscardinus avellanarius, assembly GCF_963383645.1. NCBI lineage: Eukaryota > Metazoa > Chordata > Mammalia > Rodentia > Gliridae > Muscardinus > Muscardinus avellanarius. The sequence goes on from NC_137808.1 coordinate 5,839,439, forward strand.
CCATAAATAAATAAATAAATAAATAAATAAATAAATAAATAAATAAATAAATAAAAAATCATCCTTGAGCCAGGCATGGTGGCGCACACTTGTAATCCCCGCACTTGGGAGGTGGAGACAGGAGGATCGTGCAGGTTCAAAGTCAGCTGTGCTGGCTGAAGAGACCCTGTTTCCAAAAATAAAAATATAAAATAGGTCTGGGAGTGTAGCCCGGAGGTAGAAGGGTTTCCAGGAACCCCAGTACCACCAAAAAAAAAAAAAAATCGTCCTTGAGACATCTGTGGTGGTGCATGCTTATAATCCCAGTACAGGGGAAGTTAAGACAGGAGGATCACTAGTTCAAGGCCAGCCTCAGCAAGCAGTGAGACTCACATCAACCTAGCAAGACCCTGTTTCCAAATAAAAATAAAATAGGGCTGGGAGTGTAACCTGGAGATAGAAAAACCCCTGTGTTACACTCCTAGTATTCCTGGGCTTGATCCCCAGTAAAACACACACACACACACACACACACACACTCACACACTCATGCTAGGACAAGAATCGTGAACTGAGACTGTCACAAGGTAAAGAAGGTTATCATCACTTCAGGATAATGCCAGCTGAGGATATAGAGAGAGGAAAGAGTTGCCATGCTGCCTCTGGTCCTGGCAACTAGAAACTAGGTCAATGCTGCCACGGTCGTCCCTTGTTCCCCCACTATTGCTTCCCCCTTTCTCACAGTTAGATTATTGATCTAGGAATTACGTTAACACTTTTATTGAAAATTCATGATTAGAGCGTGGTACGATGAATTTTCTTTTCTTTTTTCTTTTTTTAATGGTGAACGTTCACATGGGACAGGTGTTTTGCAAAGGAGGGTGGGAATTGCAAAGTTTTTGCCCTAGGCGATCTTGCATTAATGACTGTTGCATCTGGCCACTTTTCAAGTGACCAGATGTGAAGTAAGTAATGCCCATCTGGATTACAAATCTCATCTTAATATCTTTCAACATAAATAACAATAACAATAGTCAACTTCATGTATTTTAAGGCTTCCAAGAGGGGAGAGACATGAGCTACACAGGAAACGTGCTCTTAAAAAGGGAGGCAAAGTAATTATCTCAGTAACAATACATCTGTTTATCTAGCTAGACATTTTTATAGTACTGGGGATTGAACCCAGGGGTCCTCTACGACCAAGCTACACCCCCAGGCTTTTTTATTCTCTCTTTCAAGACAGGGAATTGCTAGGTTTGCCCATGATGGCCTTGAACTTGGGCATCCTCCTGCCTCAGTTTCCCGGCTTGCTGGGATTACAGGTGTGCCTTAAACATATTTTCCAAATGATCGAAACATAAGTCATAAGTAAGATTATGATTTGGGAGCAAAAAGAAAATAATTAGGAATGAACTTAAAGAAAATAAAGACATTCAGCTGTGAAGAGTTAGATAGTAGAAAGTATAGCTAAAAGTAGAGTAAATTGAAGTAAAAATCGGGTCATGAAGGATTTATTGAAATGACTCATGACAGGGCGACTCTGACCACAAGGTACAAAATAATCAGTAACACTTATATAATCTTTTCGAGTTTACAAAGCACTTTAAAATATATTATTTAACCTTTAGAGGTAGGGACTATTTCCATTCTACTGGAAATTAAGGTTCAAAAAAGCTATGCAACGTGGCCCAGATCATGGGACCAGGGAATAAAATTGGCACTTAAAATAACCCAGCCAGGCATAATGACGCATGACTGTAATCCCAGTATTTGGGAGGTTGAGACAGGAGGATGGCAGGTTTGAGGGCAGCTTTCAGCAACTTAATGAGGCTCTCAGCAATTTAGCAAGACCCTATTTCCAAATAAACAAACTAGGGGCCGAGGGTGTAGCTTGGAGTTAAACTGTCCCTGGATTCAATCCCCAGAAACACACACACACACACACACACACACACACACACACACACACACATACACACACACACACCGCCACCAACAAATCAGCAAATATTAGTTGAAGGGATATGACAAAAATAAAATAAAATAAAAAATAAAATAAAAATGGAGGACATGGTGGTTGCATTCCAACCTTCTCCAAAGGCTCGGTCAGGAGGATGCCACGTTCAAGACCATTCTGGGCAACACAGCGAGACTCTGTCTCAAAATATATAATTAAAAGGTCCAGGGATACAGCTCAGGGGTTTGTCCCCAAAAGGTTCATGTGTGGGAAGCCTGGTCCCCCGCGAGGTGGTGGGGCCTTTAAGAGGTGGAGCCTGGTGGGAGGTTGTTAGGTCACTGGGGCACTGCTCTCAGGAGGGACTGATAGCTTTCCTGGGACCCTGGTTATTTTTCCCAAAAGGATTGTTATAAAAAAGCAAGAATGAGCAGGGCATGGTGGTATATATCTGTAATTCCATTACTTGGGAAGCTGAGACAGGAGGACTGCAGGTTTGAATTGGCCTCAGCAATTTACCAAGGCCCTTAGCAACTTAGTGAGACCCTATTTCAAAATAGAAATGAAAAGGGCTGGGGGTGTAGCTCAGAGGTAGAATGCCCCGAGTTCCATCACCAGTATTCTCTGGCCACTAGGATGCTGTTTGCTGTGTGAAGACCTTATCGGAGCCCAGCCAACGTCAGTACCAGGTCCTTGAGCCTCTAAAACTGTGAACTAAGTCAAGCGCTGTCATTTACAAATTGCCCAGTTACAGGTATTTTGCTATGTCAATGGAAAATCAACTAATACCTGATGGGACGCAGTAATCTCAGTCCTAAGTATATATTCCCCAAAGAATTGAAAGCAGAAACTCAAACAGGTACTTGAATGCCAGTATTCATTGCAACATGACTTGCAAGTGCAAAAGGAAAAACAATGTGTCCATCAACTTATGGATGGATAAACAAAATGTATTTGTGCTTTATGTATCTGTCTATATACAAAAAATGGAATATCACTCAGCCACAAAAAGTAAGAGCATTATACAACATGCTGCAACATGGGTGAACTTTGAAGATAGTGTGCTGAGTGAAATAAAGCCATAGGTAATGGGACAAATATTGGAATGATATCACTGACATGACATGACTAAAATAGGCAAATTCAAAGAGCAGAAAGTAGAATAAGGTAACCACAGGCTAGGGAGGGGCAATTAGGAGATTCAGCGGGTACAGGGTTTAAGTTTGGAATGACAACAAAGTTTTGGAAATAGACAGGGAGTCTACTATGTAACCACTGCAGAAATAATTAATGCCCTGAATTTTAAATGGTTAAAAGAGTAAATTCTATGTTCAGTCTATTTTCCTACAATAATAAAAAGGTGAGAGAAGATGAATAGCTGTTTATTTAGTGGACACCTGCTAACTTGTTAATGATTAGGTGATGAAATAGAGATATAAAACCTAACAATACTGTCTGCATAGGAAAACAATCAGGGAACATATTCTACAATCGGGGATCTCAAAAACTAATAGTAATAGGGACTGGGAGTGTAGGTCATGGGTAGAGCACATACCTAGCACATGGGTTCCACATTCATTCCACAGCACCACAAATAAAATCAACACCAGTAGTAAGTGGCTGGTGACCAGTCCTCCTGTTCATTTTGGAATTATGGAGGTGCCCATAGCTGGTTTATCCCTATCAAGCTTTCTTTCTGTGGGTCAAGTTAATTATTAATCATCCTTCGTTATAAATGCTGTAGGTCTCAAGGATAATTAAGAAACCACTGAGCTACCGGTTTCAATATTCTGATTTACTATTATCCCTTTTATTTCCCTCTAGTGGAAGTAAGACTGGGAGACTAAATGACGATCCTAAAATCAAGGAATCGAAAATCATAGCACTGTCGTTCCCTGTGGTAGGTTCCAAGAGCAGAATTTAACTTAATCCTTGCAGTCTGCGTATGCTGCAAGGGACAGCAGAGCTTAACGTGCACCATTGGGGCTCTAAGGAATCATTCTTATTTTTGCAGTTTATTTGCTTTGCCGGTCGATAACAAATGGCGCTCGAGTCTCAGCTGACCAGTGACTGACAGAAGCGAATGCCATTCTTGACTGGAAACTCCTGGGATTTTTCACACCTCCTTTGTGATATGCTTGCATGTTTTGAAGGACTTTCCCTAATCTAATTTAATTATACTATAATTAAATACTATGCTATAGAACAGCCTCACTCTACAGCCTTGCTCTGAAAGGAGGAAGCATCCACCTCTTCAGACTTGGAGTCCCGAAGCCTTTCTCAAGCAAGCCAAGAAACAGTAATGCCCGCGTGGTCCTCCCTGGGCTCCTCACACTCTTTAAAAACCAGCCCGCTGGGCGGGGTGGCGCACACTTGTGATCCCAGTATGTGCGAGGCTGAGACCGGAGGATCGCAGGTTCATGGCTAGCCTCAGCTACTTAGTGAGGCCCTCCACAACTTAATGAGACTCTTTTTCAAAATATGCTAAGTGAGATTAGTCAGTCGCAAAAAATAAGAAATCGGGTGCTCTCCCTAATATGTGGAAGCTAGGGAGAAAATGGGTCATAGGAGGAAATCTAGACAAATAATGAGAAACTATAGATGAGCAAATAAGGCGACCCAACTTGGTGGGATGGAGGGGGAGAGGGAAATTCCCTCATGTACATGATGTGCATTCACAAACACATCAAAGCCAATCACCAAGCCAAACACGAGGAGGAGGGAGGGGGAGGGAATGGGGTGGGAATTGGGGAAGGGCTAACTGGGTGGTGTGTGCACGTGTGCCTCCACCATCTTGTACTCCATTAAGATGTACGACTACAATGCACCAATAAAAAAATTAAAAAGAATAAAAAATCAGGCTGGGGGTGTAGCTCAGAGGTAGAATGCCCCGGGTTCAATTACCAGTACTGCAAAAACAAACAAACAAACAAACAAACAAACAAAAACCAGCCAACTACGTTGTAAAACAGAATGTCTTTAGCTCCCTTCTTCCTTCTTTCCTTCCTCCCATTTTAGGGGAGAGGGAGAGGAATCAAACCCCTGAGGGAAAAAAGTGAAGGTGACTACTCATAATAAATATTTTGTTCTTTAGACTTCGTTCACTGGACTTCTTACCAAGGGCTCATAGGCCATGCATGAAAATTATCTAAATATAAACAAAATGCTGGATTCCTGCCTGAGACCTCAGCTGCCAAGATCCTACTCGGACTGCTGACTTAGAGGTGATTCCAACTCTCTCTGTACAAAAGATTGCAATGACGGTGGGGACACGCTGCCCATAGGAGGAGAGAGAGAGACAGACAGACAGACAGACAGACAGACAGACAGACACGGAGGGAGGGAGGAGGGAGAAGAAGAAGAAGAAGAAGAAGAAGAAGAAGAAGAAGAAGAAGGAGGAGGAGGAGGAGGAGGAGGAGGAGGAGGAGGAGGAGGAGGAGGAGGAGGAGGAGGAAGAGGAGGAGGAGGAGGAAGAAGAAGGAGGAGAAGGAGAAGGAGAAGAAGGAGAAGAAGAGGAGGAGGAAGAAGAAGAGGAGGAGGAGGAGGAGGAGGAGGAGGAGGAGGAGGAGGAGGAGGAGGAGGAGGAGGAGGAGGGAGAAGAGAGAGAAGAGAGGAGAGGAGAGGAGAGGAGAGGAGAGGAGAGGAGAGGAGAGGAGAGGAGAGATCTTCAAACTACCAGATCAATGCAAATAAGTTTGCTAAGCATAAAATGTTCAAGTTCAGCCCTAATTCTTCATCAGAAAGATGAAATGAACCAGGGACCTCCAGAACAACACCAAGTGATAGTATTCCAAAAAGTAACATAAAGTATATAAAAACACTTATTTGGACAAACATTCCTTCCGTCAATTTTCTTATTTCAGAACATTAACCAGAGATCCCCATGGATTTTGTTACAGATGTAATTTCCCCCACAGTATGAGGTATTAAAATAACAAATTGCCTTGCTATTGGAGCAGTCTGGGAAAAGTATATCCTGTATCACTGAATTGCTGTGAATTCAAATCCATTTCCTCCAGTTCTCAGCTCACTTTGGCAGACCACTTGTAACTAAAAGTACGATAAACTATAGTGTCAAACTCCAGGGTTTTTTACAACTCCATCTACCATATTTGGGGGTGGGGGCGGGACACCATAAGAAAGCAAAAGGTATTCCAGAGACATCTTGTAAATTTTTATCAGGAGGGCCACACATGTGAGGCCAGCCTGGGTGACTTAGTGAGACAGAACCTAAAAGAGGGCTGGGGATGTAGCTCAGTGGTAGAGTACCCCTCGGTTCAATCCCCAGTACCACACCTAAAAAAAAAAAAAGTATAGTACAAAAAAATTAACTGTCAAGTCAGTGGGAATAGGAACTCAATACTGATGCAGAAACACTAAGCTGCCTGGTATGTCTAAACCACCAGAGCTGAGGCACCAAGGGTTAGGGGGTGAGAGGGGGATGCCAGTGCAGAGCTTTAGAAAGACAAAGATGAAAAGAGACAGAAAGACAGAGCGAAACGCATGCGCATGCGTAAGAGTGAGCTGGCTCTGTGGATCAGAAGATGAAGCGGAAATAGGAGATTATTGGCCGGGCGTGGTGGCACACGCTTGTAATCCCCGCTCTTGGGAGGCGGAGACAGGAGGATCGCGCAGGTTCGAAGCCAGGCACGTTGGCTTAAGAGTCCCTGTTTCCCAAAATAAAAAAGTATAAAATAGGTCTGGGAGTGTAGCCCAGAGGTAGAAGGGCTTCCAGGAACCCCAGTAACACACACACACACACACACACACACACACACACACACACACACACACACAAAGGAAAAAGAAAAAATAGGAGATTATTGCTCCAGGGAACCAGTTTGTAATAACTCAGGTGAAGAATAAGAAAAATCTGAACTACAATAGTGTCAGTGGAAATAAAAGCGATAGAAAAAAATTTTATAGTAGCAGCATTCCATAGGTTCATAGAAGCCAGGCGTGGTGGCACACACCTGCAATCCCAGTACTCGGGAGACTGAGATAGAAGCATCACAGGTTCAAAGACAGCCTCAGCAACCTAGTGAGACCCTGTGTCCAAACGAAAATAAAAAGTAAAAGGGCTGGGGGTGTTACTCAGAGGCAGAAAGCCCCTGAGTTCAGTCTCTGGTAACACACACACACACACACACACACACACACACACACACACTCACTCACACACACGGCACTTAATGCTTTTCCTGAATAAAGATATTAAAAAGATATTGACTAGCTGCACAGATTCTTTGAGTTGATATCATATAGGCAAGACGTTAAATAAAGACTTTTTTTGGTTTGGGCATGCCCTCTACCACTAGAGGCTCCACTTCTTGTTCTCAAACAAACTGTATTTGTTTTGTATCGTATGATATCCTCTTATTGTGGGGTCTGAGACTGAAAACATAATAAATGCAGATATATCTAAACAATTTCAAATACTGGCTCTTCTTCCAGACTGGGTCCCAGGAGGGGACCATTCAGATCCGTCCCTACACATCTTAAATTACTTAAAAACACATTATTACCTTATCACCACCATAAAGGAGATAAACATAAAAAAGTAAAGATAAAAATCAAAATTGTCAAAAGACAAGTGTCACATTCTTCTCACCTTTAATTTGCAACGATTACGATGAAGAGAGAAAATACCTAAGACATTTCCCAAAATGTCACCTTCAAGGCAAGTTAGTGTGAGGTAGGAAATAACTGAAATAACTGATCCTCGTGTTCATTGATCCTCCTGGTAAAATGTAGCGTCTCTATCCTCGGCGTAAGAGAGCAACTTTCATCATAACCCTCCTCACGGAAAGAAGGATTCGGAATCTGGGCATGGTGGCACATGCCTGTAATCCCAGTACTTAGGAGGTTGAGATAAGCAGATCTCAGGTTGCAGGCCCACCTCAGAAATTTAGCAAGAACTTTGTCAACTTAGCAAGACCCTCTTTCAAAATAAAACTGGCTGGGGGAGTAGCTCAGTGGTAGAGCACCCCTTGTGTTCAATCCTGAGTACCCCTCCCACACACACAAATTTGGCCAGTGAGTGGGTACAGTTAGTGTGCACGGGTGTTAATAGGCATGAATGTGATATTGTGTGTGTGTGTGTGTGTGTGTGTGTGTGTGTGTTACTGGGGACAGAACCTAGGGGGATTCTACCTCTGAGCTACACCCCCAGTCTTTTTTTTTTTTTGGTGGTACTTGGGGTGGAACCCAGGGGCTTTCTACCTCCAGGCTATACTCCCAGACCTATTTTCTATTTTATTTGGAAACAGGGTCTCACTAGGTTGCTGAGAGCCTCACTAAGTAGCTGAGGCTGGCTTCGAACCTGTGCGATCCTCCTGTCTCAGCCTCCCAAGAGCGGGGGTTACAAGCGTGCGCCACCACGCCTGGCTTTTTTTTTTTTTTTTTTTTAATTTTATGGTGGAACGAGGTCTTGCTAAGTTGCTAGGGATGGCATGGAACTTATGATCTTCCTGTCTCGGTCTCCCAAGAACTGGGATTGTAGGCTAGTGCCGCCACAACCCTACAGGTCCTATAGCAAGAGACTGCTAATTGGACATCTCTTGAAGACTGGACATTTTCAAGATATGTCCAATTAGCAGAAGATGAGAGACGACAACCCAGTGGTCTGACTTTCAAACAATGACTATCTCCGGGATTATACGGTTAGAGTTTTCCAAACTCTAACTAGATATCAGTGTTAGTAAAGAAAAAAAAAGTTGAATATTAGACCTCTCTGTAGTAACAGGAAAAAGAATTCTCATTGTATGTAACTATTATGATACCTCCTGAGTAATCAACCGCTTTCAGTGAAAATTTTTAAAAATGTGTAATGTATTAGTCATACTAGATTTCTCTGGATATTAAGAATAGATTGCTTTAAAAATGAGGTCTTGTCGATTAAATTTATACTTCAGCGATTACCCCTGTATACAAAAGCGCTGCGATGCTATGACACTGTCTGGAAGAATTCCAATAACACATTGTTAGTACGCTACTCCTACAGAATGATTGCAATGCTCCATGGGAATTCAGATTTGCACAAGTTATTAGGATGTGACCTTTCCCTTAGATTTCTTATTTTAGGATCAACTTAACATGGTATTTCCCCAGTGGGAGCTGCTGTGCTTCCTTCAGAGATAAGGAAAATAGCAATCACAAATTAGAGTGAGTAAACTTGGGGGAAATATATATTTCTGCGGTGCAAGTGAAACTGAAGTCTTACATGAAGATCACACTACGTATTCCTGGGGTTTGAAAGGAAAACCACGTGGCTTGCTAACAAAAGAAGACAAAAGTCATACAATTGTGGTATTTCCCTGAGATTTATTCCTAATTGTTTCTTGTTCTGGCTACCAAGTCCTGTGACTTCTAAGGATTATTAAAGAAGTTTACGTCACTTAATTTCCTATGTCCTGCCTGCGAGGAGAATAAGAGGTTAAAAATATCAAATAACTTAAATGATTTTAGATCACGGGACTTGGAGAACAAGGAGTTCGTGAGCTTAAAAAAAAAAAAAAACTAGAATAAAATGAACGAGATCCCAGTTGCTGCCCTTTTGCCCAATGCACTTAATAGTAGCTCCCAGTTTGAGCTCTTACTATATAAATATTTTGGTATAATTTGTACACAGTATTTGTAACATAAAACTTACTGAACATAACTGAAGAACCAGGCATGCCCTAACTAAGAATACAGAGCTCTTAAGAGGACTTAAAAAAAAAAAGGACAAATAAAATTGGGGAAAGGAGAATTAATGAAGACACTTCTTAATTCTCAGATAGAGGAAAATAAAAAGGAAATCATTTGACCCATAATCTTTAAAATATTCATTTCATACATTTTTATCACATGATTTTATATCTTGAAATTTTCTCTTATAAGCCAGGCGTGGTGGCGCAGGCTTGTAATCCCCGCGCTTGGGAGGCAGAGACAGGAGGATCGCGCAGGTTCGAAGCCAGCCTCGCTGGCTTAAGAGACCCTGTTTCCAAATAAAAATGTAAAAATAGGTCTGGGAGTGTAGCCCAGAGTAGACGGGCTTCCAGGAACCCAAGTAACACCAAAAATAATAATAATAATAATAAATTTAAAAAATAAAATAGGTATAGGAGTGTAGCCCAGAGGTAGAAGGGCCCTGGGTTCCATCCCCAGTACCATGAAACAAAACAAAACCTATCTTCAGAGTCTGTCAGTAAAAAAAATATGAAAAGGAGTTAATGCAACTCAGTGATACGGTATGTAGTTAGCATGTGTGAGGCCCTGAGTTCAATCCCTACTAGCACCACCAAGAAAGGAAAATTTATATAAAATAAAAGCAAACTTAACAGCATAGCCCAAATTGAAAAGTAATTTGTCCTAGGTCCTAATCTTATTTCTGCATGTATTATCTACCTGCTTTTAGGATTTAACAGTCCATAGGATCTAGGGTTCTACCTGAATTCTCTGAATTCAGCCACAGCACACTTAGGCAGAGTTTATGTACAGAGGGCAGGCCTAAACACGACATGTAAGCAAACACAGAAAATGTTAAGATCATTGCATCCTTTTAGTAATTTACAGAATTGTGATTTACTCTGCCCAGAATACCTAGAATTGAATTCCTCCGTCATAAAATCACTGGGACCAAACAAATTCAGATATCTTTTATCTAAACCCCTTTTCTTTCTTACCATCAGTTAACAAATTTCTAATGGAACATTTTTTCTCTTTATCGATTCATGTCTTAGTTATAAATTAACCCCACAAGTAACTCTCCCGGGCACCTCAGCTCTGCAGTTTCCTGTGTACCAGGGTTTTGTGTGTGTGTATGTGGTTTTAACTTCAAAATTTATGATTATATAGAGTGCAAAACTTAAACTACCAGGTGGTAAATGGTATCCAGAGAGCAGAATCATATCTAGATTTTAAAAAAAAGCTTCGTAAGGATAAATGTCCCCAAGCAACTAGATCCTGAAAACGTAGAATATAACTTCTGAAGACTTCTGTTCTTTCTTTCTTTAAAAAAAAAAAAAATTATGGTAGCTGGGATGACAAGTGTGTGCCACTATGCTTGGCTATAAGTATCTTAAGAACCCAAAATGATATTAGCGAAATTTTTATTTGGTTATAAAAGTAAGAGGGGGAAAAGCATTACTAGTGATTTATTTTCAAGGATTTCTTTTATTTCTCAATGTCTAGGCCATTTTCCTATCTTTGTTTTGTCTCATTATAAACTTCAAATAACTGGCAATATTACATGGCAAAAATATTATGATCATCAAAAATAAAAGCTAAGAAATTTTATAATAACCATGAAAAACTGGCATGTTGTTTTCAAAACATGTTTAAGTACAAATTTAATAAGAAGAAATTCTGATTAACTTACCGTGAAAGGACAACTCTTGCTTGAGAAAACGGCCTTCTTGTATATCTGAGGTTCAGAGCTGGCGTCTTTCAAATCTGAACAATTAAAAAAAAAAAGGTTTTTAATATGCATACATATTCAAAACCCTTAGATACGCAGGCTAGCAAAATGTATACACAGACACAATTTTATCTTCTCTCGAATTTCATCTTGAACGTTTCCCTGAGCTTGTCCTGCTCAGAAGTAACCAATAAACCAGCAATTGACTCGTCATAAATCACACAGAGCTAGAGAATCCTCTTGAAATGATTTCATAAAAGAAATACGTAAGCTGGGAGCGGTGGTGCACGCTTGTCATCCCAGTACTTGGGAGGCTGAGACAGGAGGATCCCAGGCTTACGGACAGCCTTGACAATGTAGTGAGCCTCTCAACACACGCGCACACACACACACACACACACACACACACACACACACACATACACACACACACACTTTCCTACTTTCATCACTAACATAAGACAAAGCTTTTTAAAAAAATCTCATTCATTTCATATGTCAAATTAATAATGATATCTATAGACTGTAGAATATTTCCCTAGAATGCACAAGGCCCTGGGTTCCTTCCCCAGAACTGCAAAATAGTGGTGGTGGTGGGAGTAGTAATAGTCGTAATAGTAGAAGCAGTAAAATGAAAAACTAGATATTAAAAGGATTAATAACCTCAAAAGACAGAGGCTCAATGGAAGTTCTACACTGATAACATAATATTTATTGAAATACAACCTCACTCTATATAGCAGAGAGGTGGTAAGCCTAAAGTAAAAAGTACAGAACTAGCCAGACATGGTGGCACATGCCTGTCATCCCAGTACTTGGGAGGCTGAGACGGGAGATCGCAAATTCGCGGCCAGCCTCAGCAACTTAGCAAGGCCGTCCACAACTTAGTGTTTCAGAATTTAAAAATAAAAAACGCCGGGCGTTGTGGCGCACGGGCTTGGGAGGCAGAGACAGGAGGATCGCACAGGTTCGAAGCCAGCCACGCTGGCTTAAGAGACCCTGTTTCCAAATAAAAAGTATAAAATAGGTCTGGGAGTGTAGCCTGGAGGTAAAAGGGTTTCCAGGAACCCCAGTACCACCAATAAGTAAGTAAGTAAGTAAGTAAGTAAGTAAGTAAGTAAGTAAATAAATAAATAAATAAATAAGGCTAAGGGTGTAGCTCATAGATAGAACACCCCTGGGTTCAATCCCCAGTATACCAAATATATATATATATATATATTTATGTATATATATATATACACATAATATATATATTTATGTATATATATATACATAAATATATATATATGTGTATATACACACAGACACACACACACACACACACACACACACACACACATACATATGCCACAATTCGATTTTTTTCCAGAGGATAGAAGCAGAAAGAAGATTTTCTAAATAAACAACTCACACCCATGTCTCTTATGAAGGGCTTAGTGAGAGGGTCCTAGAATAGTACATTCATTCCATAAAGATAAAACAGTATTTAGTGCCAAAAACCCTTATTAGGAGGACTTGTGAAGTTCCCACACCCAGACCCAACATTCTTTACACGCTCACCTACAAGAAAAACTCCAAATCTCCTTCCTTTTCATTTCTGCGCCTCGTATCTTGGAACTTACAAAAACTTTTCTACTCCCTAATGCATAGTATAAATTCAATAGATTGCAAAGATTAGCAGTATTTCCACTCCTTCCTCCCTCCCTCCATCCCCTCCTCCTCCTCCTCCTTCCTTCCTTCTCCTCCTCCCTCCTTCCTTCCTCTTTCTTTCTTTCTTTCTTTTCTTTCTTTCTTTCTTTCTTTCTTTCTTTCTTTCTTTCTTTCTTCTCTCGCGAGTCTGGGGATGGAACCCAGAGGCATTCAACCTCCAAGCTACACCCCCTGCCCTATTTTATTTTTAATTCCTTATTTTGAAACCGGGTCTCACTGAGTTGCAGAGGGCCTCACTAAGTAGCTGAGGCTGTCCTCGAACCACGATCCTCCGGTCTCCGCCTCCCGAATGCTGGGATTACAAGCGTGCGCCACCACGCCCGGTTTCACTTTGTTCTTTCTAATGTGAAAGAATATACACCAGAGCGCACCTTGTCATCCCCGCGCTTGGGAGGCGGAGACAGGAAGATCGTGCTGGTTCGGAGCCAGCCTCGCTGGCTTAAGAGATCCTGTTTCCAAATAAAAAAAATATATAAAATAGGTCTGGGAGTGTAGCCCAGAGGTAGAAGGGCTTCCAGGAACCTCAGTACCACCAAAAAAATGTAAAGCAAATAAAAAATATGTGAAAACAAAAAAATATTAATGAAGAAATTTTTGAATAAACTTTTTTTTTTTTTGGCAGTACTGGGGATGGAACCCAGGGGCATTCTGCCTCTGAGATATACCCTCAGCCCTATTTTTTATCTTAAAGCAGGGTCTCACTAGGTTGCAGAAGGCCTCTGTAAGTAGCTGAGGCTGGCCACAAACCTGCCATCCTCCTGTCTCAGCCTCCCAAGTACTGGGATTCAAGTGTGGGCCACCACGCCCGGCTAAACTCTCTTTCTGAAGAATTAAAGAATATTGATTTCAGGTTAAAATTAAGCCATACAGCTTTCCTTGACCCGATTTCCTTTTAAAATACATGTGAGTTGAGTAAGCAGTAGAGCTGAAGAAAGTCTAATCTATGTCACGTCTGAATACGGTTGCACGCGTGTAGATCTCTGGCTGTGTACTAACAGTGGTGTAGACATCGCACTCTCTGGAAAGTCAAATACTGAAAAAACTAGGCTCTTGTTTAGCTTGACTCTAAGAGTGTATATCTGATACAGTTGTTGGAAGAATAAAATAAGATAATGTATGTAATGTGCTCAAAATAATACCTGTTTCTGCGGGGTGTGGTGGCGCATGCTTATAATCCCTGCGCTTGGGACGCGGAGATAGGATCGCACAGATTCGAAGCCAGCCTCAGCTACTTAGTGAGGCTCTCAGTAACTTAGTGAGACCCTGTTTCCAAATAGAATATAAAATAGGTCTGGGAGTATAGCCCAGAGGTAGAAAGCCCATGGTGTTCCACCAATAATACCAATACCACCAATTCCACCCCCAGTACCACTAATAATAATAATAATAATAATAATAATAATAATAATAATGATGATGATGATGATGATGATGATACCTGTTTCTATCAATAGCTAGCTGGCTTTTTGTTTCTTGAGCTAATTGAGAAACAGTCCATTAGGGAGTTGGGCATGGTGGCGCATGCTTGTAATCCCAGCATTCGGGAGGCTGAGACAGGAGAATCGTGGTTCGAGGACAGCCTCAGCTACTTAGTGAGGCCCTCTGCAACTCAGTGAGACCCTGTTTCCAAATAAAGAATAAAAAATAGGGCTGGAGGTATAGCTCAGAGGTAAAATGCCCCTGTGTTCATCCCCAGTACCACCAAAAAAAGAAGAAGAAAGAAAGAAAGAGAGAAAGAAAGAAAGAAAGACCATTAGGAAGATGATTACGTGGTACTTTGACCAAGCATCTTAACCAAGGGTTAGACTAAAGTGTCCAATGAATGAAAGAGAGCTTTCTCCAAGCATGAAATCATATGGCTCCATTTATAAGTTGATTGGGAACAAAGTTACACTAATCAGTAATATTATTCCAGAAAGTCAAGGGAGTGACCAAGGATTGGGATATAGGATCGGGCTATAGATGTGAAATATTAGAGCAGCGATTATCTGCTGAGCATCTGCTATTTGTTAGGTGTGTTCGAGACAATGGGGATACAGGATGAACAAAACACACAAATATTCCAGCTCTTGTGTAACATAGGGACATGTAATTTAAAAAAAAATAGATCCTGAAGGATCTGCTGTCTGTGCTGTTTGGAAGAAATACAATAGAAACGAAGGTTATTAAAGACAATCGGGAATTAATTTAGCAAACTACCTTGCTTTAAAAGGATGCATCAATCAAGGCCTATTAAATTCTTTCTGCCAATTCAAGGATTAATGAGTCAGTGGGTTTTTTAAAAAAAAAAAAACAACCAATACAAATACATTTATAAGTGATATCCAATTTATTTCGTCTAAGAAAAAAACATTTTGTTCATGTTAAGTTCATAATAAAACCATCCCTATATCATTTGACTAGTAGAAAGAAAGAAAAAAGAAAAGTGTCATTTCCACGTTCCAGTTAAAGATTTAATCAAAAAATGCGGGTTTAGACATTGGGAAACAGAAAGGAAAAAAAAAAAAAAAAAAAAAAAAAAAACCACCAGAGAGGAAGGGGACAGAGACAGAAAAAGAGAGAAAAAAAAAAAAAAAGAATACAGGAACTGCTAGCAATGAAAAAAGATGTGTGTGGGGGGATAAGAACTAGAAATTGTTTAAGAATCAAGAGGGAAAGAGGAGAAAGGAGAGGGTGAGGGAGAGAAGGGAAAAAAGGGAAGGAAGAAGATAAGAAAAGAGAAACTCAGAAACCCACATTCGTCAGAGGTAGTAACTTTTACTTGTTCGAGCTTAGCTAGTCACTTTGGATTCAAACAGCAGAATTAGTCACCACGCGCTGGGCGTGCTGGCTGCCCACCCCTAATCCTGGTACTTGGGAGGCTTCGACTGGGGAGACCGCAGGTTCAAGGCCAGCCTTAGCAAGCCCTGAGGCCCTGGATTCTTTTTTCTCTCTTTTCTGTCTCTGTCCCCTTCCTCTCTGATGGATTTTTTTTTCTTTCTGTTGACCAATGTCTAACACCACATTCTTTGATTAAATCTTTTGCTGGAACATGGAAATACATGAAAATGACGTTTTTCCTTTTTTTCCCCTACTAGTCAAATGATTGAACTTAACATAAACAAAATGTTTTTGTTTTTCTTTCTGAGACAAAATAAACTGGATATCACTTATGTGTTTTATTGATTTTTTTTTTTAAAGAACACCATTGAATCACTAATTCTTGAATTGGCAGAAAGGATTTAATAGACCTTGACTGATAAATCCTTTCATCAACCTAGTGAGACCTTGTTTCCAAATAAAAATAAAATAGACTTGAGGGTATAACTCAGAGGTAGGATGCCCCTGGGTTCAATACCTAGTAGCGCGCGTGCGCACACACACACACACACACACACACACACACACACACACACACACACACACAACTATAGTTATCACTAGCATTTTGTTGTTGTTGCAGTATTGGGGTTTGGACCCAGGGGCATTCTACTTCTGAGCTACACCCCAAGCCCTATTTTTTTAGTCTTGAATTTTGAAACAGGGTCTCACTGTGTTGCAGAGGGCCTCACTAAGTAGCCGAGGATAAGTAAATAAATAAATAAATAAATACATCATACACACATACATACATACTGATCGGAAATTAAGGAGACATCAAACTATTTGGGCAAAAGTTTTTCACACTGGTAATCACATAAACATGCGACTTTGAGGAAATCCTTTGCTTTTCTATGAACTCCATTTTCTCTGCTTCTGTACCTATACTTTATTTTTTCATTGGAATGTCTTAGCCACTTTTATCTCACATAACTGAGCAACATTCAATAGATATGTACCGAGTACCCATTCCATACCAGGTAGTGTTCTGGGCACATGTCAAAACCTCACACATAATTTAATGAAGACTATGATCTGTTTCAATAATACACAGTGAAAATGGATTATTTTACCACAATATTCTACTAGGCCTTTAAGATATAGAATGAATTTTTTTTTTCTGCAGTTAACATGTATATGTGTGTATGTGTGTGTGTGTGTGTGTTTCAAGGGATGGAACCCACGGGCCTTCTACCTCTGGGCTATACCCCCAGATCTACTATATATATATATATATATTTTTTTTTTTTTTCTTTTGGTGGTACCGGGGATGGAACCCAGAGGCTTTCTACCTCCGGGCTATACTCCCAGATCTATTTTCTATTTTATTTGGAAACAGGGTCTCACTAAGTGGCTGAGAGCCTCACTAAGTAGCTGAGGCTGGCTTCGAACCTGCGCGATCCTCCTGTCTCAGCCTCCCAAGCACGGGGATTACAAGCGTGCGCCACCAGGCCCAGCTTGCAGTTAACATTTTCCTTTGCCTGATACCATAAACGCTTATTTTTAAAAAGTCCCCTTTTTGAGCTAAAAACGTTCTAGAATCTATCCCAACTTGTAGCTATCAATATCTCCTACAAAAGTCTAAACACTCCAGTTCTAGGAAGTACAACGAATCTGTAAGAACTCTAGCTGCTAATTGCCCACAGCCACAGTTCAACGCTTGTGATCACTAAGTCAGTTGAATAATAAAAGCTATTTAAACTTCCACCCACATCAAAATGGCATCGACAGACACCCCCAAATGGCCAGCCGTGCCAGGCCTTGTTCAATCATGACATTACCTCACAGGAGCGAAAACAAATGATTTAAAAGGTCAACATCTCGACCGTGATTTATGTAACCCACTTCTCAGGAGATTTGCATTACTTGTGAAACATATCACGTGAAAGAGGAACTTGCTCTAAGTATTAAAGTTGGAAATAAGTGAATGGTTGAGAAGGCATTGGAAAATAGTAGTTTCTTTAAAAAGAATGGGGAACTATGGGCTTGGGTGTAGTTCAGTGTTAGAGCACGTGTTTATCATGCTGGAGGCCCTGTGTAAAAGGAAAAAAAAAAAAGATTTGTGGAACTAACTTCAAGATACATTAAGCTGAGAGTCATGGCACATAGCTGTAATCCCGGTACTTGGGCGGCTGGAACAGGAGGATAACAGGTTTGAGGCCAGCCTCAGGAATTTAACGAGGTCCTCGGTAACTGAGACCCTGTTTCAAAATAAAATGGAGCTGGGGTATAGTTTCGAGGTAGAATGCCTCTGGGTCCAATCCCTAGTAACACACACACACACACACACACACACACACACACACAAAGGTGCCTTTAGAAAATGTAATTTGCAGCCAGGCGTGGTGTCATTCGCTTATAATCCCAGTACTTGGGAAGCTGAGATGGGAGGATCACAGGTTCACAGCCATCCTTGGCTACTTAGCGAGGCCCTTCGCAACTTAGTGAGAATCTGTTCCAAAGAATAAAAAATCAGGCTAGGGGTGTAGCTCAGAGGTAGAATGCCCCTGGTTTGATTCTTCAGTACTATAAAAAGAAAAGAAAACAAATAAAATAAAAAATATAATAAAGAATAAAAAACAGAGCTAGAGGTGTCGCTTGGAGGTAGAATGCCCCTGGGTTCTACCCGCCCCCAAAGGTAGAACGCCTCCCAATCCTGCCCCCCAAAAGTAATCTGCATATACATTTACCTAAATATAATTACAAGTGCTAATGAAAATAGCCAGAAACTTAGTGTATTTTAATGTTCTGAGACAGCCAATTATAGAGGAAATATATTCTGTTAAGTTAGTATTACTACATTGGGCATGGTGGCGCATGCTTTGAATCCCAGTACTTAAAGGCTGAGACAGGAGAATCTCAGGTTTGTGGCTAGCCTCCGCTACGTAGTGAGACCCTGTTTCAAAATTAAGAATAAAAAAATAGGGCTAGGGATGTAGTTCAGAGATAGATGCCTCTGGGTTCAATCCTAGGAAGAAAGAAAGAAAGAAAGAAAGGAAAGAAAGAAAGAAAGAAAGAAAGAAAGAAAGAAAGAAAGAAAGAAAGAAAGAAAGAAAGAAAGGAAGAAAGAAAGAAAGAAGGAAAGAGAGGAAGGAAGGAAGGAAGGAAGGAAGGAAGGAAGGAAGGAAGGAGAAAGGAAGGAAGGAAGGAAGGAAGGAAGGAAGGAAGGAAGGAAGGAAGGGAGGAAGGTTAGTATTACTGAGTAGGAAATCACAGCATCATAGGGTTAGATGGGACCTTTTGAGTCACCAAGTTCAAGTCTTGTTCCCACTGAAGCAAGAATTCTCAACACTGTCTAATGATGTGACCTTCACATTTCCAAGCTGTCGGGCGGCTGGATGGATTGGAATTCCTTCCTGACACCGGGCGGCACTATGCCTGCCTTTAGTTTCTAGCGATCCTTGGGCAGAGGACTGGCTCCTTGACACTCCATTCCGTGAGCGAAGGCCAGTCCGCCTTGCTTACCACTACGGTCTAGTGTCCAGCCCGGGAAGTGACTCACCGTGAGGGTGCGCAGAGCAGTAACGCAGCCACCAGGTCCACGCACTTCACCCTGTGGCACGGCGGCTCGCTGACTCTGGGATGCAGGAAGTCACCTCTTTTTTTATGCTTTTATTGGTGCATTATAGTCTCACATCATGATGTCAATCATGTGGACAATAACATCCATGCACACAGTACCTGGTGCCGCCTCCCCTTGGCCCTCTCTCCCAATACCAGGTGCCCAGTTTGATGATGGTGTATTCACGTGGATATACATAGTCGATGGCAGTATTTCCATGAATGAACTTCAGTCTTCTTCCTCCCCTCCCCTTCCTCCCTGGTGCTCCTGAGGGTCTCCTCCATTATTCCAAGTCCCTCTGGTATCCCAAATATTCCCTAGCTCACGCATATTAGTAAAAACATAGACCCTTTGCTTTCTGTGCTATACCAATCCTGGGTATCTTCCCAAAGGGTTGAAACCCGAAAATTACGGCAATCTATGCATACCCACGTTCATAGCAGCACAGTTCATAACAGCCGAACTATGGAACCAACGTAGGTGTCCATCAACAGATGAACGGATTACAAAATCACTGGAAATACACACCATGGAATTTTACTCAGCAATAGAGAACAAAATTGTGTCATATGCAAGAAGAAGGAAAGGCCCGGAGAACATTATGTTAGGTAAAAGTTTTCTTCTCAGTCCACTGTGGGTACTTTCAGAGAAACACAAAGCTGTGCCTTTGACTGTCATGACAGTACAAAGGTTTTCAAATGTTTATCCTCAAATCTGCAATGACTTATGGATTCTGCTTGGAATACCACTCCACCTCCGAGCGTGGGACACACCTTCCCTTCTCCACGTCCACAGGCCGTCTACATACATGCCCGGGTTGTACAACACCCTCCTGACTGTTGGCCCTGCGTTCAACTGCCAAGGTAACCTAAATCATCCAACTCCTCTTCTTAAGACCTGGTATCTCCTGACTCCTTCTAAGATAAAACCCACCCCTCACCTGCACTCCAGACTCTGTAGCATGAGGCTGAAAATCTACATTTATAATCATATTTCTTCATTCTCATATCTCCATACTGCCCACTCTCTTTTTCTTTCCTTCATGTGTGTGTGTGTGTGTGTGTGTGTTAGTGGGGATTGAACCCAGAGTCTCAAGCATGCTAGGCAGGTGTACCACCACTGGGCCACAGCCAACACCCCTTTTTAAATTTTGAGATACAGCTAAGTTGTCCAGACTGGCCTCAAACTTGTGATTTTCCTGCCTCAGCCTCCTGAGTACCAGGCTGTGTGTGTGTGTGTGTGTGTGTGTGTGTGTGTGTGTGTGTGTGTGTGTTGTGTGTGTGGAGAACAAATATATATATACATATATATATATATTTATTTAGAACAAATACTTATTTAGAAAAAAAAATACACACACACACACACACACACACACACACACACACACACCGGGAATTCTTTTTTCCTTCCTCTTCAACTATACTACACTGGAAAATTTTATTCAAGGTAAAATTCACAACATATAGTACCTGGGAAGCTGAGACGGGAGGATTGTGGTTCACGGCCGACCTCAGCTACTTAAGTGAGGCCCTCCACAACTTAGTGCAACCCTGTTTCAAAGTAAAGAATAAGCCGGGCGTGGTGGCACACGCTTGTAATCCCCGCACTTGGGAGGAGGAGACAGTAGGATCGCGCAGGTTCAAAGCCAGCTGAGGCTTGTTTAAGAGACCCTGTTTCCAAATAAATAAAAAATATAAAATAGGTCTGGGAGTGTAGCCCGGAGGTATAGAAGGGCTTTCAGGAACCCCAGTACCACCAAATAATAATAATAATAATAATAATAATAATAATAATAAGAAGAAGAAGAAGAAGAAGAAGAAGAAGAAGAAGAAGAAGAAAAAATAGAGCTGAGAGTGTAGCTCAGAGGTAGAATGCCCCTGGGTTCAACCCCCAGTACCTCAAATAAATAAATAAATAAATAAATAAATAAATAAATAAATAAATAAAATGAATAAATAAATATATACATACATACATAAATAAGAAATAAGAATGTTAAATTCACAAAACATGAAATTAACCATTTTACAGTGTACAATGTAGGGTTCTCTAGTATACGCACTTTTCCGACTGTTTATCTTCATTTGTGACTCACATATAATAATCGTACCCAGTCGTGGGATATAGTATGATATTTCGATACATATATACAACATGTAAGAATCAGATAAGGAGAACTGCTAGTACATTATTAAAATTGTGCAACCAATGGCAGAGGATGTAGCTCAGTGAGTGAATGTATGCACAAGGCCATAGGTTTGATTCCCTAGTACTGAAAAAAAAATCTGTGCAATCATCTCTTTTTTCATTTCATTTATTTATTATTTATTTTTGCAGGTCTGGGGATGGAACCCAGGGGCCTTCGACCTCCGAGCTCCACCTCCTGCCCTATTTTTTATTCTTTATTTTGAAACAGGGTCTCTCTGAGTTGCAAAGGGCCTCACTGAGTAGCTGAGGCTGTCCGCGAACCGCGATCCTGCGGTCTCAGCCTCCCGAATGCTGGGATTACAAGTGTGCGCCACCACGCCCGGCTTCTATTCTTCTTCTAATCACCTTCCCTCTCAAAGAGCGAACTGTCTACTTACGTCTAGCAGGGCATTTCTTTGCCTAAGGAGCTGAACGTGTGTGAAGGTAGGAGGAAAATGGCAGTTTTCCCAAGGCTGGCAAGGCTGGGATCTTAACCAACAAGCTCCTACCCACGTTCTACATCCAGAGGAAGGTCTACCAGAAGAGTGGGTGACCAGAGATGTCACAAGTCCACGTGAAAAAAAACGCTCCTCCGTGTCAATCGGTTTTATATGTCAATCGGTTTCTTTGTCTGGTAGTTGTTCATAAATATAGATCCTCCTTTACAAGAAGATTCAAAACTTTTTTGTTGTTGTTGCGGGTCTAGGGATGGAAGCCAGGGGCATTCAACCTCCAAGCTATAGCCCCTGCCCTATTTTTATTCTCTATTTTGAAACAGGGTCTCACTGAGTTGCAAAGAGCTTCACTAAGCAGCTGAGGCTGGCCATGAACTGCGATCCTTCGGTCTCAGCCTCCTGAATGCTGGGATGACAAGCGTGCGCCACCGTGCCCGGCTGAGACCAAATCTTAATGATGATCTTGTGATCATCTACGTACTTGTGATTCATATATGAACTATCTGAGCAATTAAATGATTTTCTATAGTATAAACAGATGAATGGGTCAAAACTTGAGAGTGTGTTATCTAACACAACAAAAAGCATGAACGGGAACCAGTTCTACTTTACGCATGAATAAGAAATCTGAATAGGATTTTGTGTTGTGCATCATTATACACTTTTCTCCAACCCCGATGCTAAACAGAATTTGTTACCGTTGCTACTGGAAGCCTCCAAACAGGAATGTAAAACAGTGCTTCGGCCCTTAGGCCATTCAAAAACCTGTTCTTCTGTCCAGGACAGCTAAAAGATCCGACAGAGAATTCTGAAGTCTGTAATTAACATTTTTTCCCCTTTTGTGTCTCATGGTGCCTGCTTTGGAACAACAAATTGGAAATTTCTTCTGGCATAAATTTTATATTACATACCATTGAAAGTTACCTACAATAGAGCCGGGCGTGGTGACAAGTGCTTCTAAATCCAGCATCTGGGAGGCTGAGACTGGAGGATCGCGGTTCACGAACAGCCTCGGCTACTTAGCGAGGCCCGTTGGAACTCAGCGAGACCCTGTTTCAAACTAAAGAATAGAAACTAAGGCTGGGGGTGTAGCTCGGAGGTAGAATGCCCCTGGGTTCCATCCCCAAATACTGCAGAAATAAATAAATAAAAAGAATTGCATATAAGCGATACTGGAAAAGTATATATTTGTCCTCAAAATAAAATCAGGTTTAAAACTACCTATAAAATTCTGAAAATGCACCATCTCCCTGGTGCTATAAGCCACGGATTAGGGGAACCATAGAATGCGTGTGTAAGAAAAAAGAACTGTAATACAGATCCCTACCTTCTAGGAGTTAACAAATTTGCCTGGTAGACAAAACCTTTTTTTTTTTTTTTTTTTTTGGTGGTACTGGGGTTCCTGAAAGCCCTTCTACCTCCAGACTACACTCCCAGACCTATTTTTACATTTTTTTAATTCGGAAACAGGGTCTCCTAAGCCAGCGCGTGCGGCTGGCTTTGAGCCTGCGCGATCCTCCTGTCTCTGCCTCCCAAGTGCGGGGATTACAAGCGTGCGCCACCACGCCCGGCCTGGTAGACAGAACTTACATGTAAAAATTAAAAAGATGTGCTAGAATATCTACAAAGGTAATATGTTATATAGAATATGAAATACATTACATTTCAGAATAGAGCTGGCTTTACTTTTTCTTTTTTTTCAGTACTGGGATGGAACCCAGGGGCATTTTACCTCCAAGAGACACCCCTAGCCCTATTTTTTATACTTTATTTGGAAATAGGGTCTCCCTGAGTTGCAAAGGGCCTCACTAAGTAGCTGAGGCTGTGTGCGAACCACGATCCTCCGGTCTCAGCCTCCCGAATGCTGGGATGACAAGCGTGCGCCACCACGCCCGGCTAGATCTGGCTTTTAAGTATGTTTTACTGAAGCTAAGATTAAAATTAAGTTGCATCTTCTGAATTCAAAAGCTGGTGACCAGGATAAATATTTCCTAAACTTATTGTATGACAAAAGACAATCAGCTGACATTTAAAAATTCAATATTTATAATAAAAGCAAATTAGATATACATGTACATGTATATATGTATTCTTTAGATCAAAGGTCATTCTAGAAGCATAATCAAATACACACTGTGAATTCTGTGGATGGCATAAAGACACAACCATCCCAATGGCTTAATCACTTTCTCAAATTTATTGAGCTGTGCTTATTTCCCTAGTGCCAGATACTGGATCATTTGGTCAAAGTGTTGCAATGTCTATATTTAAAAGCTCTAGGCTGCCGGGCGTGGTGGCGCACGCTTGTAATCCCCGCGCTTGGGAGGCTGAGACAGGAGGATCGCGCAGGTTCGAAGCCAGCCTCAGCTACTTAATGAGGCTCTCAGCAAATTAGCGAGACCGTTTCCAAATAAAATATAAAATAGGTCTGGGAGTATAGCCTCTGGTTTCCACCCCCAGTACCACCAAAAATAAAATAAAATAAAATAAAAATAAAAGCTCCAGGCTCACCATTTATAAAGCAATATTTTAGAGGGGCATATTTTGACTCCCATGTAAAAATACGTAATCCTACAAGCCAAGTGGTTATTCAATAAATATGGAGTTTGTGGAATTAAATAAACAAACTCTGGCAAAGTTTTGCAAAATCTGAACATTTTAGTTACGTCTGCATTGAGGTAGACTCAGTAGTCCAAGACACCGTATATAGAAGGGAGAATTCTATTTCACATCATAAAACTTTCTCCAAAATTTATTTTTCTTATCTCCCCATCTCCCCCCAAAATTCATATTCAGAATTTATTTCTAAATAGTCATTAGGATATTTTCTGTCAGTTTAGAAACAAAACTGAAATGGTAGCTAGATGGTTTTTAACATAGAAATTAGGACTTGCTATAATAATTTGATCAAAGGATGGTCATTTAAAATAGAATATGGAGCCAGGTGTGATGGCGCATGCTTGTAATCCCAGCATTTGGGAGGCTGAGACAGGCGGATCACAGATTCGTGGCCAGCCTCAGCTACTTGTGAGGCCCTCTGCAACTTAATGAGACCCTGTTTCAAATAAAAGAATAAAAACTGGGGCTGGGAGTATAGCTTGAAAGTAGAATGCCCCTGGGTTCCACCCCCAGTACCACAAAACAAACAAACAAACAAACAAACCAGAATAGAATGCGAGTCTCTTTGTACTCATATATTCTAAATACGTAAAAGTCCTTAAAAATTGGGCATGGTGGTACACGCTTGTAATCCCAGTACTTGGGAGGCTGAAATAGGAGGATCACAAGTTTGTGGCCAGCTTCAGCTACTTAGTGAGGCCCCCTAAAACTTAGCGAGACCCTGTTTCAAAATAAGGAATAAAACATAGGGCTAGGGGTCTAGCTCGGGGGTAGAATGCCCCTGGGTTCTATCCTCAGTGCCAGAAAAAAAAAAAGTCCTTAAAAGGCATTTGAGGAGAAAGTATTCAAGTTTATTTCCCAAGAAAAATAGTGTTTCATTTTAATGGGGAAGAGTGAACATTGTTTGATTTTTTTATTAATTTTTATTGGTGCATTATGTTTATATACATAATGTATGTGTGGGCATAAATGCACACGTCACCCAGCCAGCCCCCACCCAGTCCCCACCTCGCTCCCTCCCCATCCCTCCCTCCCGTGCTTGGTTTAGTGGTTGACTTCGATATGAATAGTACATCATGCACTTTCAAGGGTTTCCCTCTCCCCACCTCCCATCCCCACAGTTAGGTAATACATTTTTGTAAATAAAGTTATAAATCAAATCCTCTTGTACAGTTAACCCTTTCAATAAATGCACTGTGAGAACATCATAAAACAAATAGTCCTTGTGTAAATGAATACTCTTATCATCTGGATTTTCCATATCACTAATTATGCTGGGCACAGTGGCATATGCCTATAATTCCAGCTGTTTGGGAGGCTGAGACAGGAAGATGGCAAGTTCAAGCCCTACCCTAAAGCTTAGAGAGACATTGTCGCAAAGTAAAAAAATAAAAAGGGCTGAGGATGTAGCTTAGTGGCCTAAGAACCCTGGGTTCTATCCCCTATGGACACAACAGCAATACCTTAATAAAGATGGAGTCCTAACCTGGGTGTGGTGGCTCAGGCTTGTCATCCCAGCATTCGGGAGGCTGAGACAGGAGGACGGCGGTTTGCAGACAGCCTCAGCTACTTAGTGAGGCCTTTTGCAACTCAGTGAGACCCTGTTTCAAACATAAAAAGGACTTAAAAATAGAGCTGGGGGTGTAACTTAGAGGTAGAATGTCCCTGGGTTCCATCACCAGTACCACAAAAAAATTATAAAGTGATATAATAAATATGCTATATATAATATAAAATGCAGAATACGTATAACTTAAAAATGAGAATAAGAGATCTAGTTGAAAAAAAAATTTTTTTTGTTTGCAGTTCTGGGGATGGAACCCAGAGGCATTCTACCTACGAGCTACACCCCCTGCCCTATTTTTTATTCTTTATTTTGAAACAGGGTCTCACTAAGTTGCAGAGGGCCTCACTAAGTAGCTGAGGCTGGCCTCGAACTGTGATCCTCCAGTCTTAACCTCCCGAATGCTGGGATTACAAGTGTGTGCCACCACGCCCAGTTTAGGAAAAATATTTAAGGACACAGATTTTCACGCCCAAACCTCAACTCCTAGCTCAGAGAGGTCCACCAGAGTCCACAGTAGCCCAGCAACGGCGCTTCTGGTCTAGACTGAGCCTCATCACCTCCTCGGTCGCTATAACTGACATGCGTTCTTGTTAAATTGAGATTAACAGTAACCTCTATGGAATTTGTCTGTTTGTTCATTGCTTTATAGTTCTTATCCAAAACAAATCTTGACGCAGAGTAGGAATTCAAGAGAACCTAGTTGAATGAAGAAATCGTTGTTAGAGAGAGAGAGAGAGAGAGAGAGAGAGAGAGAGAGAGAGAGAGAGAGAGAGAGAGAGAGAGAGAGAGTGAGTTGGCAGTAACAGACTGCTTTGCGGAGCACGTATGAGGCCCTGGTTACCCACACTCACCCTGGTACAAAACAAAAAGGGCTTTGGGGTCCAGGAGCATCACTTGTGGGCAATATACGTGCTTAGCAATGCACAAGGCCCAGGGTTTAATCTCTAACGCCCAAACAAAACAGTCCAAAAGCTTTTGTTTTTTTAGATCTCTTTTCTGAGGTATCATTACATTGTTCTGCCCACAGTGAAATTCTAAGATCTAGAAACTGGGTTTTGTTAGCTTGTAGTTTGCCTTGGCCTTTATTAAATACTAAACCAGCAGAAACTGGAAGGTCAGACAAAAGAGAAAATGAATATTTAATGTGACTGACTCACAGTTGCTAAAAAGCTTCTCCGGCTATTAAGATAAAGGGTATTCTGAGACATAAGATTCATACAAGGGTCACAAGAGAAGTCCCAGTGAAAGTAATAAGAAAAATGTAATCTATAACCTAAAATCTATAAAGCACTTAATTTTTCCCTTTGGAATTTCTAGAACAATGCGACTGGGGAAAAAAATGAAGAATTAATTAAAAGCTATTACTGAGCGGGGCGTGGTGGCGCACGCTTGTAATCCCAGCATTCGGAGGCTGAGACAGGAGGATCGCGGTTCGCGGACAGCCTCAGCTATTTAGCGAGGCTCTTTGCAACTCAGTGAGATCCCGTTTCAAAATAAAGAATAAAAAAAAAGGGCTGGGGGTGTAGCTTAGAGGTAAAATGCCCCTGAGTTCAATCCCCAGACCTGCAAAAAAAAAAAAGAGCTATTACTGTACTCTTTGCGTGTATGAATGCGGATGTATATACATATACATAAACATATGTAATTTTTAAAACATTTATATGGATTTTGAGAAATTTCTCTCAGTTGCTATGCCAAATCTCTTAATTTTCAAAATTATCACTCGTTTTATTCAGGGTTCATAATGACCATTTGTAAAATAGAAGTTTACCTTGAAATGCTACTATTTATCATTCAACATTCTATCAGGAGTTGGAAAAACAAGTAACTCCAAACTATGAGGTCATTCAATTTTAGAAAAAAAGAACATAATAGATGCACATATTTCTTAGAAAAAAATGAAAAAGTGGCGCACGCTTGTAATCCCAGCATCCGGGAGGCTGGGACAGAGGATTGGGGTTCACAGCCAGCTTCAGCTACTTAGTGAGGCCCTCTGCAACTCGGTGAGACCCTGTTTCAAAAACAAAGAAACAGAGTCTGGAGTATAACAATGAGTAGGTTCAGGGTGTAGCTTGGAGGCAGAATGGCCTTGGGTTCCATCCTCAGTACTGGAAAAAAAATAACTCTGGAAGCTATTTTCTAAAGGCTCTATTTGCTAGCATATATTAAATACCAAACAGGCCCAAAGAAATCAGCAAAACTGAATCTTACGTATGCCTGCAAACTTATTTTTAAAAAATGAATTTTTAAGTTCCCCTCTAAAAGAAAGGTTTGTCAAGCAAAGAGTCCATGCAAGACCAATATGTAAAACAAACTTAAGTATGAAATAATATATGGGTGTAAAGTAAAATGCAAGTCCATATACAATGTAAAACACGAGAGAAGTCCAGCACGCGTGGTATCAGCTTTAATGGTCCGGTTCTCCTGGGGATGGAGCTGGGCAGTTCCGGGAACCCACGGGCGATCCAAGACTAGAAGGGGAGGGCCCCTCTTTTAAAGTTTGCATCTCAGGGGTGGGGTTTACTCCTGGGAACACCGATTCAGGTGAGATACTTCTTGGGAGGCAGACTCTTTCTGCCTCCGGGGTTCCGCCCCTCCTGCCCACACAGAGGCGACCTCGACTTATGAGTGGGTATAACAGAAAAATTCCAAGTAGTGCCTTTACGTTTATCTTCAATGTTATTTATTTATTTATTTATTTATTATTTATTTATTTATTTATTTATTTATTTATTTATTTATTTATTTATGTGGTACTGAGGATTGAACCCAGGGCATTCTACCTTCGAGCTACACCCCCAGCCCTATTTTTTTTTTTTTTTTTGTAGGTCTGAGGGTGGACCTCAGGGGCATCAACCTCCGAGGTACACCTGCTGCCCTATTTTTAATTCTTTCTTTTGAAACAGGGTCTCACTAAGTTGCAGAGGGTCTCACTAAGTAGCTGAGGCTGGCTGCGAACCGCGATCCTCCTGTCTCAGCCTCCCAAGCGCAGGGATTACAAGCATGCGCCACCACGCCCGGCTCACATTTGTATCTTTTACATCTGTTTAACATGAACTAGTCCACCAAGGGCTGGGTCATTCCCAGGAATCTTGTACAGTCCAGCCTTTAACTTGGAGACTCAGGATTCCTAATCAACATCCTAACCACTCTTCAGTGGGCTGGATCACTGACAGTAACCTTTTATTGAAGGGGGGAGGGACTGGGAATTGAACCCCGTGGCATTCTACATCCAAGCTGTACCCCCTAGCCCCTTCTGTTTTTTATTTTGAAACAAGCTCTCACTAAATTGCTGAGGCCAGCCTCGAACCAGTTATCCTCCTGTCTCAGCCTCTAGAGTACTGGGATTGCAGGTGTGCGCCACCACACCTGCCTGTCTCACCCTCCACGATATTATGAAATCCAGTCTTTGACTTGAAGACTCAGGATTCCCAGCCACCATTCTAAGACAAAGAGAACCAGTGACACTCTATTCAGAGTTTAGTCAACTAGCCTATGTTCGTTTGAACTTATTGACAACACTGAGCTTTTCTTTTTTTTCTTTTTTTCTTTTTCTTTTTTGGCGGTACTGGGGTGGAATCCAGGGCTTTTCTACCTCCGGGCTATACTCCCAGACCTATTTTATATTTTGTATTTTATTTGGAAACAGGGTCTCACTAAGTTGCTGAGAGCCTCACTAAGTAGCTGAGGCTGGCTTCGAACCTGTGCGATCCTCCTGTCTCAGCCTGCCAAGCCGGGTATTACAAGCGTGCGCCACCACGCCTAGCAACAACACGGAGCTTTTTTAAGTAATAAAATGAAAATCACTCGAGTGGTTTTACTCCAAGGGATATTAAGAGTGGGAAGAAATATGGTAAACACACACACACACACACACACACACACACACACACACAACTATAGGCAAGGGGAAAGAATACTAAATATAATCGACTCAGGGCCTTGACACATAAAATCCAAACTATTCAGGTGGGATGTAGAAGCTTCTAGTCCCCAAATAGTACACCGTATCAGAGTACCTAAAACAAATCAACCGCTAGGTCCCACCCTGAGTTTCTAATTCAGTGGGTCTGAGGCCTACGGACCTTGATACTTGACATTCCTAACAAGTACCCAAATGATTCTGACGTCCCTGATCCCAGGACCATATCTTAAGAACTACTGCCTTAGATTTTTTTTTTTTTTTTTTGAGGTACTGGGGCTGGAACCTAGGGGCATTCTACCTCCGAGCTACACCCCAGCCCTATTTTCTATTTTTAATCTTATTTATTTATTTTTGCAGTACTGGGGATGAAACCCAGGAACATTCTACCTCTGAGCTACACCTCCAGCCCTATTTTTTATTCTTTATTTTGAAACAGGGTCTCACTGACTTGCAAAGGGTCTAAGTAGCTGAGGCTGGCCGCGAACCTCTCTCTCTCTCTCTCTCTCTCTCTCTCTCTCTCTCTCTCTCTCTCTCTCCCTCCCTCCCTCCCTCCCTCCCTCCCTCCCTCCCTCCCTCTCTCTCTCTCTCTCTCTCTCTCTCTCTCTCTCTCTCTCTCTCTCTTTCCCTCTCTCCCTCTCTCCCTCTCTCCCTCTCGCTCCTTGCTCGCTCTAGGTGAGCACTAGGAACTAAAACTCAGGATCTCACAAACACTAGGCTCTACTACTGAGCTACATCCCCAGCCCCATTTTATTTATTTTTTAATTTTATTTTGAGACTGGTTCTCTTGAAATTATCTTGCCTGGCCTCAAATTTGCAATCCTCCTGCCTCAGCCTCCCAAATAGCTGGTATTATAGGCATCTAACACCTCACCCAGCCACTTCCTAATTCTTTTAAAAGCATGTATCAATTGTCTACTAATGCCACGCTACTAACAGCAATGAATAAATTCAAGTTGGCACCCACCTTCAAGAAACTGATCATCTATACTTTTGCAGACACTGAACTGCCCTGGTCCTAAAAGCCAACAAATTTGAACCTTGTTGAAGACAAAGTTAAAAAAAAAATACTAAGCTGCCTTTAAATAAAATCAGGATGTTTTTAACTAGTTCCAAATGCTTTGGGAAAACATGTAATAATCCTATATTGCCAAATGCCTGCCTGGGTATATTCTTCTGTATTATACCGACATATGCAAACGATTTTTTGAAGTTTCGACTTCACGTATATTTATATCATTCATATGTTTGTTCTCACTTATAAACCTCATCCACTATATAAAAAGAATTTGTATAGGTCCTCTTCCACATGGAGTCAAACACTTATTTGCACAGGTAATTCCCAGTTGCCAGAAAAGAAATCTACGAAGTGAAGTAAGACTTTGGGATTCTGTTTTCGATCCATAAACTAGAAAGACTATATAAAATGTAAATGATAAGTAAGCAACATGCTTTATCATGAGACATGGGGGCCATCTAACTGTTAAATATCACCAATTTGCTGAGTCACAGAATTAATAATAACTGCTTTTGAGGGTGCCTACTCAACTTTTGCTTCTAACCGAGATGCATTGGCTTGCTATACTTTATGTTCAGCAAAAAGAAAAAACATGTATGAAGTCTTAAGATCCGTGGATCTGTCCAAGAATTTAGCATTATTTATACTTCTGTGGCACATTTTTTTTTCTTTTTCTGAAGTGATTGAAAAGTTTTTCTCAATTCAACCTGTTAGGAAGCTACCTTAAAAGCCTGGCAGAACTCACTCAACGAAGAGAGGAGATAAACGGTTTAACATTGCAAAGAAAATAAAGGACATAGTGAAGAAGGTAATATTCAGATTGATTTTTTTTTTTTTTTTTTTTTTTTTTTGCGGTGCTAGGGATTGAACCCAGGAACATTCTACTTCCAAGCTACACTCGCAGCACTATTTTTTATTCTTCTTCTTTTTTTTTTTTTTTAAACAGGGCCTCACTAAGTAGCTGAAGCTGGCTGGAAACCTTCGGGATTCTCTTGTCTCAGCTTCCCAAGTACTGAGATTACAAGCGTGCGCCACCACACCCTGCTAATATTCAAATATTTGATTACATTAACCAACTACTAGGTTCTAGCCCTTAACTTTGGCAACATTTCCTAGGTAAACTGATGTTTCATAATACTAGTTGTTTTTTTTTTTTTTTTGAGGTCAAAAATGGCTTGAGGGGCTGGACGTGGGATGATAGGCATATACTATAATCCCAGTACTTGGGAGGCTGAGATAGGAGGATCACAGGTTTGAGGATAGCCTCGGCAAATAAGAGAGGTCTTTATGAACCTAGCAGGACCCTGTTTCCAAACAAAAAAATAAAAAGGGCTGGAAGGGTAGCTTAGAGTTGAATGCCCCTGGGCTCAATCACACACAAAAATAGATTTTTTAAAAAATGGCTTGAGGAAGATCTGCAACTTGTTTTGATTTTGAAGAGAAAAAACATAGGTACAATGGGTGACTATCTATTTCACATGGTTATTTCCATATTTTATTGCACCGGGGATGCCTTGTGGGAAAACTGGGGCACGCATGACCTAAATTTTATTTTTCCCTGTCCTGAGCCCCTTTCTCTAACTCCAAATATGTTTTCTTTTCCCTCAAGTCCTTTCCAGGGAACAAAGAAACAAGGCAGCAACCCCCGGGAGTCTTTCCTGGGAGTGTTACTAGAAACAAAACGTTGGCATCTTAAAAGTGGAGGCCAATCCTTGAAATGACAGGCAATTCAGAGGTAAGAAGAGAGCCACGGGGGTGGGCTGGGAGTGTAAGAATTCTTCCCCAAATTTCCTCCTGGACCCAAATTTCCTCCTGGCAGCGGGATGTTGGTTACTTCAAACATATAGGATGAAAGTATAACCTTTATGCGTTCCCTTGCTGGATTCTTCCTTCTGAAGTCACTTAAGAGACAGAGGGAATAAACGTGCTTAGTGGCAACTGGAGGATTTAAATCCCGATGTCGCCCATGAGCAGCGTGGATTCTGTGAAACCAGCTGTGCGTTCTGGGACAGGGCAGCCAGGCATCCTGCTGCTTCTGGGAGCTGGGCACGCAGGGTTCTGTAAGACTCCCACTCAGTATTCTCCTATTTCTCTATCTCCTCCATATCTGCCTTCTTATCTGTGGCAAACTGTGAAAGACCTCTCACCTCAGGTTGATGCTAATCTGAACTCCTCCCAGAGGTCAGATCATTGGTCTCAGCACAGCCTCAGTCCCTTAACAGAATTCTTTTTTTTTTTTGCGGGTCTGGGGATGGAACCCAGGGGCATTCGACCTCCGAGCTACACCCCCTGCCCTATTTTTTATTCTTTATTTTGAAACTGGGTCTCACTGAGTTGCAGAGGGCCTCACTAAGTAGCTGAGGCTGTCTGCGAACCCCGATCCTCCGGTCTCAGCCTCCCGAATGCTGGGATGACAAGCGTGCGCCACCACGCCCGGCTTCCCTTAATATAATTCTAACGAGCCCACACATTGAACTGTTGTGGTTTTTTTTTTTTTTTTAAGTAGTTAAACCTTGTAATGAATTTATTTTCTAAAACCAATAAAGTAGGGGCTGGGGATATGTTTCAGTGGTATAGCACCTGTGAGGCGCATACAAAGCTCCTGGTTTAGTTCTCAGTGCCTCAAAACAAATACGCCCATAAAGGGGGGTCTGGGGGTGTAGTTCAGTAGCATGTTCAAGGCCCTGGGTTCAATTCCCAAAACCAAAAGAAAATTAAAAAAAACATAAGAAATGGTAAGAAGTTAAAAAAAAAAGTGGAATAAAATTTCCTAAGCTGAATTAAATTGAACTAAACTGGCTTAACGATCTGGTTTAAATCCTGACCATAAGATTTAAAATCTCCAACTGCTGCCAGGCGTGGTGGTGTACGACTGCAATAATCCCCGCGCTTGGGAGGCAGAGACAGGAAGATCGCGCAGGTTCGAAGCCAGCCGCGCTGGCTTAAGAGACCCTGTTTCCAAATTAAAAAAATATATATAATATATATAATATATATAATATATTATATATATTATATAATATTATATTATATATAATTGGATTATATATATAATTGGATGGAACCTCTGGGCTACACTCCCAGACTTTATATAATAATATATAATATTATATATTATTATATATTATATATTATAATTATAATAATATATATAATGTCTGGGAGTGTAGCCCAGAGGTTCCATCCCCGGTACCACCAAAAATAATAATAATAAATCAATAAAATCAACAAAATCTCCTATTGTTTCAAGTCACAGGGATTGAAAACTCACTTTACATCTGAGAAAATGCAGTTGGGGAAAAAAGTTTCTTTACACTCTGCCCCCCACCCCCTAAAAAATAAAAGAATTTCAGTGAAGAACGGCCTGGTCAACAAATATCTGATGCTATGGCCATGTGTCTGAAGAACCCCAAATTGTACTTGCTATTACAAGAATAGAAGTTGGTGGGCTCTGAAGGGAAAGCCGTGTGAGGATAGACACTCGGCCACCTACAAGACCAGCTTGAGACCTGTTTTCCCTGTCCTGGCAGTTAGGTTCCTCCTTGGGGGTCGGCACGGGCCAGCGGGGTGACACTGTGCGGTGTAGGCCCAGCAAGCAATCCTTCCCTGCGGCCCAACACTTAGCACACAGGCACCTTCCCCCCCGAGAGCAGCTCCTCCAGCTCACAAGAGCACTAATGTCCAAGTCCAGATACTTCACGATAATATATATTACGTCGTTTAATTCAGCAGAATGTAAATGGACTACTTGCATGGTACGCGATCAATTACGGGCCTGTCCGATCAGTCCCTAGCAACAAGTTGGTGGGTTGTTAGAAGGCATTTTACCTTTTCAGGTTACTAGAAGGCTCAGTCCCCCCCCCCCCCAGGACATTCTACCTTCGAGCTATATCCCCAACTTGATTTTTTATTCTTATTGTGAAGCAGGGTTCTCACTAAGTTGCAGAGGGCCCCACTAAGTAGCTGAGGCTGGCCGCGAACCGCGATCCTCCGGTCTCGGCCTCCCAAGTACTAGGATTACAGGCGTGCGCCACCACGCCCGGCCAGAAAGCTGTATCTTGATTTCTGCTTTCTGAAAGGGACCCAATTCCCAATTCAAATGACAAGCTCAGCGTGCTTAGTCTTTCCGAGGCAGGTACTAAATGCCTTCCGAGCTGGACAATCACAGGCCTCATGGTAAAGCAAACTTGCTCCAGGATGATATAAAATAGTCTCCGGATATACCATAGAGAAATATGAAAAAAAAAATAGAGAGTTAGGCGTGTAGCTCAGTAGTAGAGCCTTTGCCTAGCACGAATGAGGCCGTGGGTTCAGTTCCAGGACCTCAAAAAGAGAAAAAAAAATATACAAAACAGAGCTTTACCAACTAAAAGCACACCCGGTGCCTTCTAGACACATCAGCAGTACAATATTAGCATGAGGGATCTATATGTCTACAGAGAACTCACAAAGACGAAATAAAATAATTCGTAGGCTGATTTTTGTCCAAACTCATTAGGGCATAGAAAATGCAATTTTAAATTGAATAATGAAATATTCCCAGCAACATTCTGGGCATTGATAAGCATCCTCTTCATTGTTAACAATAATCTCAAAATTAGTACAAGGGTGAACGGGTGACATTTGTAAAAGATTTGACTATGGCACAGGTATTCAGGACAGCGCTCTTTAGAATATCGGTTCACTTAAATTCAGAGCCAGCGTCTTATCATTTAAGATACACCGGTTTGCCGAGAGTTTTAAAATCATATGCTCCCCCTAGCAAAGAATAATGACTACAAGATTTTTCCCACTTCACAAATGAGAAATTTAAAAATTAAAAAGGGTAAGAGACTTGCCTCCGCCATAAAAATTAAAAGAGTTAAACAATGTCAACATTCCTACACTGAACTGAATACTCAGTATTAAAATGCCAATGTACATTTATGGTTGAAGAGAAATATTAAAAACATGTCCTTTCTTTCTTTCTTTCTTTCTTTCTTTCTTTCTTTCCTTCCTTCCTTCTTTCTTTCTTTCTTTCTTTCTTTCTTTCTTTCTTTCTTTCTTTCTCTTTCTTTCTTTCTTTCTAAAATTTATGAATGAACCCAGGGGCGTTCTACCTCTGAGTTATACCCCCAGCCCTATTTTTTATGTTATTTTGAAACAAGTTCTCACTAAGTTT
This sequence comes from Muscardinus avellanarius, assembly GCF_963383645.1. Taxonomy (NCBI): domain Eukaryota; kingdom Metazoa; phylum Chordata; class Mammalia; order Rodentia; family Gliridae; genus Muscardinus; species Muscardinus avellanarius. The sequence continues at coordinate 5,875,838 of NC_137808.1, forward strand.
CTAAATGCTGGCCTCAAACCTGCAATCCTCTTGTCTCAGCCTCGAAGTACTGGGATTACAGGCGTGCACTATCATGCCCAACTCTTTTTTCTTAAAATAATAATTTAAGCATACAGCAGTGTAGATGTTATTTCAAGATCTATCATAAATTTCCCCAAAAATACGGCCTATTGTATTTGAGTAGATTTCCTTCCAAGAACCTAATTATGTTACGTCAATAAAACTTAAAACGTGCCATTTTTTTATTAAATAATAGCTTTAGAACATAAACCACTAACTCCGCCAAATCTCTCTCTGTTCTGTGAGGAAATATAAATTGTAAATAAGAAATTCCAGAAAGATTTCAAATAATCCTAAAATTAAATTTGCGACCTCATATGCTAAGAAAGTAGCTGCTGTATGATAGTCAAGGGCTATCGCCGCTTGAGGACAGGCGTATCGACAGATCTTACTGGGTTGTGGCGGAGACACATGAGATCATTTTCAAAGGACCTTTTCTAAAAAGCCAAAATCGCCGCCCTATATATTGCTTTTCGGCATAAGGAGAATAAGAGAATTAAGGAGTAGATAACGGGGAAATCAACCACAGCAAAGAAGAAAAAACAAGTTCGAAATTCAGTTGAACAATTTGTACAGGGAACGTGTGCCTAGTGACTAGTGACTTAAACTCAATTCTCTCAACTAACAAATTTTTAAAAGAAATTCTGTGCAGCCAATATTGACTCAATGAAATCCTAAAAAACAAAATCTTCTCCCGGTACATTTGCCACACCTTATGCCATTTATGATATTTCCAAATTCAAATGACAATGTATTCAACAGAAAACACCTCCAAATTGGAACAATCAGCATTTTCTGTCTTATGTTCTGGGGTTATATAGGCCGCACCAAAGAAGTATAAACGTAGGCCAGGAGACATAAGATGCTCAGAAAACTCAAAAATGTTAACACACTTTTCCTACTTCGCAAAAGTCTCCTCTTATTAAGAACCATTATAATTTAAAAACTAAATGAAAAGCATTATTAATACTGTACGCTTTCAGAAGTGCATTTTTATATAGCTTTCACACATAATTCTCTTGATAGGGTTGGGGCGAAATATCCTTGTTTTCTAAGAATTATAGGAAAAAAGAGGTATTTGCTCATACTTATAATAACTTATTAATGAAAAACAATTAAGTTGCATGATTGGTAAGACATTTCTACTCCATATTTCTAAAGTCACACTTTTTGTCCTGTATAACTCTTAAATGTCATAAGGATTTTGAAATACTGTCATTTTTAAAAAAAATGTAATAGAGAATTTTTTAGAAAGTAATTCTGAGACATATAAGAAATGAACCTGAAGGGAAACTAGTTCCTTCAAAGAGAATATTGTCCTTAATTGTTAAAAATAATAATTGAAAGACATTTTCAAAGTACTCATACTCAATAAAGAATATATTGGTGGTCATTTCAGTTTTAATTTAAAAAATAATTTATATTCTTTTAAATGCAAACAATGAGAAAACAACATCTCAAAAAATCTTTGGCCTGGAATTCTAAAACCTTATACTTCACCAATGCCGTGGCTTATAAAAGTTATTATAAAAGCTAGAAAAAAATTTTACATATGAAAAAAATTCCTGATAAAAAATAAAATTATCATCTGTGTTTTTTGATTCCAATGAACTGCAAAAGCTTAGGATGACCACCAGCTGGTTCTAAAATCTTTCCAGTGAAGATTCAATCATCAGCAAATTAAATATCAAATATCACATAAATTAAAGAGGAAAATGATGTGAAATACAGAGTTAGACAAAAACGGATGGTTTTGTAACCCGCTTCACTCTGGCTAATACAATAACGTTAAGTTTCAAAGTTTTATGTATTAAAATGAATATCATCACACTGTATTTAACTCCAGAGGGAATACAACTGAAAATATACTAGCCAAAAAAAAATTACTTTAAATATGGAACATATTCCTTTGAAAAGACCACTCCAAAGGCTAATTATTAGCATCTATGGTTGTTTCTGTCAAACTTTCTTGAGAGGGAAAGGTGTTTCTTTCAGAGAGAAACCACAGCGGATCTGTCAGTTCCTGGAGCAGAAAGGTTTTATAAATCACGTAGCATCATCAATTTTCAATCAGTAATCCATCACTTAGCTATGGGCGGGAAGACTGCCGCAGAACACCTGAGCTCAACCGGAGGTCCAAGTCTAAGGCACTCGTTCTCGTTAGTTAAAAAGATGGTTCACGAATGACCAAAAAAAAAAAAAAAAATTTGACATTCAATGCTCTTCAAAACCAACAGTTGTCCCGGGTTTAGTTATCATACAGCTCCGCTCATCACCGGTTTTATTTGCGAATGAGAGTTAACCCAAATTACCTTTACATTTTATCCCTGATCTTGGACCTCTCAAAAAAAAGGGGAAAAAAAAAAACCCTTACTTTTTCATAGCAGAAATAATTAACTAGACATTTTGCCCCTGGTCTTGGGACAGCCCGCAAAGAGGAAAAACTTTTTATTTTTCGTGGCAGACGACTATTCTGCCTGCCCTCCTATCCCGTTAACCTCAGACCTAAGTGAATCGGATCCTTACGGTGTTTAAAAAAAAAAAAGAGAGAGAGTTCTGCGGTGATAACAGAAGAAGTCATTTTGCAAGCTGTGGGCTACCTCCAGCAAAGCGCGATGCCCAGCGGCCGACTCACCTAGCTGCTAGGAGTTAGCCAGGCAGGACAACTTAGCACGGCAGCCTTCAGCACCGGGGAAGCCGAGCCGGCCTCACCTCGGGCCGCCCTTAAATGTCAAAGCCCGAGCTCCCAGTCCAGCCTCTGACCTCAGGCTCCGCCCTGAACACCAGGGCATAAAGTCCCGAGACGCACACCCACCTTCCAGCGCGGGCCCCACCTGGGCGGGGACGGGGCTGTCCACGCCAGCACCTAGGGGCGCACGGGGACCCTGGGGCGCCCACCCACCCACCGGGGTGCAAGGGCTGGCCACCCCGAGCGCGCCCCGGGGCTGCAAACTCTCCCCCCACCCCCGATCGGCCCCTCCGGCGTGCGCCCCGGGCCAGCTCGGCTCCCTGGGGGTCCCCAGCCCCCCGGGCAGGTAGGGTCCCCGGCCCCCCCGCGCCCCCGGGCCCCCCGATGTCTGACCTGCGGCGGCCGCTCCGGTCGGCCCGAGCGCCCCCGGCGGCGGCGGAGGCTCGGACACAGCGCCGGAGCCCGGAGCCCCGCCTGCCCCCCACCCCCTGCGGCTTGGGGCGGGCGGGGGCGGGGGCGCGCACAGAGGCCCCACCAGCCCCAAAGATGCGGCCGCCGCGGTCCCGGCTGCAGAGCCCCCCGGGCTCCGGGCCTCCCTGCGCGCACGGGGTGCCCGAGAAGTGCATTGCAATGCTGCTCTTAAAAGAAAAATAAATTAAAGCTCATTTAGGATCAGCTGGGCTTCTACCTTCGACCCCTGTCTCTCCCCCATCCTCATCCCCAGCCCCAGCCCAAGCGCAACCTGGCGTCGGCCCGGCACCTCCTCTTCCCCAGCCACCGGGTTTTCGTTTTGTCGCCCATAAAAGTCTTGTCTTAAACTCGCGAGCCCGCGTGCTGAAATGATTCCTTCAGCCCCGTCTCTCCGCGCCGGGACGCGGGGCGGGAGGGGCTCGCGTGTGCCAGGCGGCATTGGGTTGGGGTCTGCGCCTTCCTTGGGGAGACAAGGACCAATAAAGCCCGACCTCCAGGCGCTTGTCCGAGGCGCGCTCCCGCCCCGGGCATCCCGACTTGCTGGGGATGCCAAGTACACAAAGTCCTCGTCTATGGGGTGAACGCACATGTTTTGAGGCTGTCGCTAAGGAGAAGGTTCAGAGCTTGAATCAACAGGGCCCCCAGGCTCCCTCCCCAACCCCGGCCCCAAAAAGACTAGAGCCAGGGGCCTAGGGGGACTTCAAAGGCCCCCTTTCTGCCTGCCAGTTACGTGCTCAACACTCCTGCAGAAGTGCTAAGAGCATCCATCCGATTGCGGGTTCGTTTTTAAAATAACAACCTAGAGCCGGGAGCGCACGTTTGTCATCCCAGTACTTGGGAGGCTGAGACAGGAGGATCGCAGGTTCTCGACCCACCTCAGCGACCTAGTGAGGCCCTCTAAACTTAGTGATACCTTGTTTTAAAATAAAAGAATAAGATAGGGCTGGGGCGGGGGGTGGGTTATAGCTCGGAGGTAGAATGCCCCTGGGCATCATAAATAAATAAAAATAAATAAATAAAATAAAAACTTATGCTGAGATATATAACTTACATAACGTAACATTGTAAATACTGTACATTTAGAATCCACAACTCCAGCTGGGCCTGGTGGTATAAAGCTGTAAAATCCCAGTACTTAGGAGGCTGAGACAGGAGGATTACAATAAGCTGGAAGCCAGCCTCAATAATTTGAGGAGGCCCTGTCTCAGAAGTAAGAATAAAAAATAGGGCCGGGGGTGTAGGTCAGAGGTGGAATGCCCTGGTTTCAATCCACAGTAACATACACACACACACACACACACACACACACACACACACACACAGCACAAATGAGTTTTAGTTTATAAAGTTGTGTCACCATCACCATAAACTAACTTGAGAACATTTCCATCACTCCAAAGAGAACTTCCTCCTCATTATCAGCCATCCTTCCCAACCCTGGGTAATCACTACCCTACTTAAAGATTGTGGGTATTTCATATAAAGGAAATCCTACAATATGGGGTTTTTTTTTTTTTATGTTGGAGATTGACCCCAAGGGTGCTCTGCAACTGAACGGCAACCTCAATTGTTTTCTAATTTTTATTTTATTATTTTTGAGTCAGTGTCTTGCTAAGTTGCCCAGGCTGGCTTTTAACTTGAAATCCTCCTGCCTCCGATTCCTGAGTGGTTGGGAGTACAGGAGTGGGACCACCAATAATATGTGACTGGCTTCCTCCTCTTAGAAAAATGTTTTTATGCTATGCTGTAGCACGTATCAGTATTTTATTCTTTTGTGTGTGCGTGCGTGTGTGTGTGGTACTGGGGATGAAACCCAGGGACACTCTACTTCTGGGCTACGCCACCAGCTCTATTTTTTTATTCTTTATTTTGAAAGAGGATCTTGCTGAGTTGCAGAGGGCCTCACTAAGTAGCTGAGGCTATCCTCGGACCCAGATCCTCCTGTCTCAGCCTCCCGAATGCTGGGATTACAAGTGTGCGCCACCACGCCCGGCTTATTTTATTCCTTTTTATGGACAAATAGTATTCCATTGTCTGAATAGGCCACATTTTGTTTATTCGCCCATTGATAAAAAAATTAACTTGTTTCTACTTTGTGTCTATTATGAATCGAGCTCCCTTGAACATTCCTGTACAAGGTTATTTATGTCTGTATTTTCCTTTCTCCTGCATCTATACTTCGGGGCGGCATTGCTGGATCAGACAGTAACTTTAGGTAAGTTTTCAGGAACTGCCTAGAACTTCATATACTGCGGGTGAGGATGCAAAAGGACATTATTTTATGTTCCGATCAGCAACGTATGAAAATTCCAATTTCTCCACATCCCCGTTGGCATGCATTATTGTCTTATATATTTAGCAGACCTCATGGGTAGGAAGTGTTACCCACTAATTTACATCTCTTTCGTGACTAATCATATAATCATACAGAGCATCTTTTATATGATGCTAATTAGCCATTTGTGTATCTCCTTTGAAGAAACGTCAAAGAAGATTTTTTACTTTCTTTAAAACCCTATTTTTTAAGCCGGGCGTGGTGGCGCACGCTTGTAATCCCCGCGCTTGGGAGGCTGAGACAGGAGGATCGCACGGTTTCGAGGCCAGACTCAGCTACTTAGTGAGGCTCTCAGCAACTTGGTGGGACCCTGTTTCCAAATAAAATATAAAAAAGGTCTGGGAGTATAGCCCGGAGGTAAAAAGCCTCTGGGTTCCACCCCCAGTACCACCAAAAAATTAAAAAACAATTTTTAACCCTATTTTTAAATTGGGTTGCCTTTTAATTATTGTGTTGTATTATTTATATATTCTATATACAGGGCACTCGCCATATATGTGATCTGCAAATATCTTCTCCCTCCTAGAAGTAATCTTTTGACGTTCTCGGTCATGTCCCTTAAAGCACTAGAATTTTTATCTTTCATGAAGTCAAATTTACTTATTTTTTTTCCTTTTGGTGTCATAGCAGTGACTAATCCGAAGCCATGAATTTTATTCCTAAGTTTTCTTCGAAGAGTTTTATGAGCTCAGCTCTTATATTTAGGTCTGTGATCCATTTTGAATTAAATCTTGTGTATGATGTAAGGTAGGGGCCGATCTGACATCATACACAATCATGGGGAAATTCCCATAATTCAACAGACATTAAGGGTAATTCGCCACAATGATTCATAAATAGCACAAAACTTTAGAGTTGGTCTGAGTGTTTTTTAAGCTCTTCTGGATCAAAACTTTTGTAATTTTAAAAAGTAATGTATGGTTAGTGAAACCTATAAGTACGAGAGGTTAAGCAATATAAAATCAAATAGTTTATCTTTCTTTTTTTTTTTTTTTGGTGGTACTGGGGTTCCTGGAAGCCCTTCTACCTCGGGGCTACACTCCCAGACCTATTTTTCATTTTTATTTGGAAACAGGGTCTCCTAAACCAGCGCGCGAGGCTGGCTTCGAACCTGCGCGATCCTCCTGTCTCTGCCTCCCAAGCGCGGGGATTACAAGCGTGCGCCACCATGCCCGGCAAATAGTTTATCTTTCAAACTGCTGGTCTTGACCCCTTAGTGGATTATAAAATCAGTTTAGTGGGTCATACCCCGTATTTTTTTATTTATTTATTTATTTATTTATTTATTTATTTATTTATTTATTTATTTATTTATTTTTGGTGGTACTGGGTTTCCTGGAAGCCCTTCTACCTCCGGGCTACACTCCCAGACCTATTTATATTTTTATTTGGAAACAGGGTCTCTTAAGCCAGCGCGCATGGCTGGCTTCGAACCTGCGCGATCCTCCTGTCTCTGCCTCCCAAGCGCGGGGATGACCAGCGTGCGCCACCACGCCCGGCTATAACCCGTATTTTTAAAGTCAACTAAAAAGAACCGAACCAACAGAAACCAATCAGAATGCAACTCCCGTAATAAAGAAGGTGTCATTTTAAAACTCTTGTTTTATGTTTCTATGTACCAGGAGTTGGTATAAAATGGGTAATTGTGGGCCATATTTTTTAAAAAGTTGGGATAACAGTATATAAACTACAGTTGTAGAATTCTTCCAGCCCACAAACATTTATTGAGGGCTTATTTTATGCCAGACCCTCTGCTAAGTGTGGGGTTCAAATGATAAACAGCACATGGTCTCCACCCTGCAGCGTCGAACATACGCAGTTATGATCCATATGCAGTTTCTAGAGACAAGAGATTGTGCCTGGTTCTGTTTTCCCACAAGGATTCCTTCTAAATATTGGTGTTGAGTCCTATGCCATTTTTCTTTTTTCTTTCTTTGCAATTAATGCTCAATTGTTTGTTTCTTTTCTTTTCTTTTTTTTGTGGTACTGGGGATGAAACCCAGGGCATTTTACTTCCGAGCTATACCCCCAGCCCTATTTTCATCATCATCATCATTATTATTATTATTATTATTATTATTATTATTATTATTATTATTATTGTACTGGGATGGAACCCAGGGGCATTCTACCTCTGAGCTACACCCCCTGCCCTATTTTTTTTTTATCCTTTATTTTGAAACCGGGTCTCACTGAGTTGCGGAGGGCCTCACTAAGTAGCTGAGGCTGTCCGCGAACCGCGATCCTCCTGTCTCAGCCTCCCAAATGCTGGGATGACAAGCGTGCGCCACCACGCCCGGCTAGTTCTTTGTTTCATTTGAGATTTATAGGTATACTAACTTTTGTTCCAAAGATGTAACTTTGTTCCCAGACCCATCATTACATACCGTACTGTACATATATACTGGAGGAAGGGAGTTCACGTCTAGTATTGGGAACTGACCATGACTGAATTGACTTCTATTTTACTTCATTTGTATTTAAGTTAACTTCACTGTATAAAACAGTGAAGTCTTTGAATATTTAAGACAGTAGAACAGTAATCATTTTATTATGTAATAATAATACTAGCCAGGGGTGGTCACAGTGTATACCTGTAATCCAGTAGTTGGGAGGCTGAGACAGAAGGATTGTACGTTCAAAGACAGCCTCAGCAACAGTAAGACTCTTAGCAACCTATTGAGGCCCTGTTTCCAAACAAAAATTTTAAAAATAGTAAAAAAAAAAAAAAAAGGCCTGGTGTGGTGGCTCACACTTGTAATCCCAATACTTGGGAGGCTGAGACAGGAAGGTCACAGCAGCTTAGTGAGGATCTCAGCAACTTAGTGAGACCCAGTTTCCAAATAAAATATAAAATAGGTCTGGGAGTGTAGCCCGGAGGTAGAAGGCCCTGGGGTTCCATCCCCAGTACCACAAAACAATAATAATGATAATAAAAAGAAGAAAAAGGAGGGGGAAAGGAGGAGGAGAAGGATGAGAAGGTGGAAAAAGAGGAGGAGGAAAAGGAAGAGGAGGAGAAGGAAGAGAAGAAGAAAAAGAAGAAGAGGAGGAAGAAGAAGAGGAGGAAGAAGAGGAGGAGGAGGAGAGAAGGGGAAGAAATAACCCGGCTAAGGATATAGAATACCTCTGGGTTCAATCCCTAGTACAAAAAAAATAAAATAAAATTACACACACACACACACACACACACATTGCTTTTTAGGGAAGAAATGAAAAATAATAGCAAAAATTTTATCTTCTAAGAGTTCATCAAAACATAGCACCAGCATTAATAGTGAAGTTTAGCCATTTTGCAGACTGAATGTAGGAAAATGAATGTTCTGTATCCCCACTGATCCAATCAGGGCGCTCGTGGGATAGCAGGTGTACTTGATCACGACACCGGCTCCTCTTCTTTATCTGAGACGCCAATTATCAGTCTCCAGACATGATAAATTCCCAGGAGATTTAGACGCTCTTCATTGAAAATTTAAAAAATCATAACCAGTTCAACACGCTAGACAAGTTGAACAGTTACACACACACACACACACACACACACACACACACACACACACTCCTGCCCATTTCCACTAATGTATCTACTTTGACTCTAACATGTTCCCACCTGTGATTTTTAAATCCAGTTATGAAGTTTTACCTGTAGCTCGCAATTTTGTTTTGAGTTTTATTAAGGTCCTTTTCTTCTGCATCCAATAATTTATACAGTTGTTATAAGTTCTTAAGTGCCAAAGCCAAGTTTATAATCCTTTCTTTTAATTTCAGATCTCTTCATCTCTCTGCTATCCTCCTCTGCTTAACTCAGCATTCTCTTTCTGTTTTGAGTGGTTGCCTATAAATAAAATAAAACCCGGGACATTTTAATTAAAGAATAATTAGGTAGGGTTGAGATGTGTCTGAGTGGAAGAATCTTTGCCTAGGTGCTTGAGGCCCTGGGTTCCAACCCCACTACTGCAAAATAGAATCATTAATCCGGGCGTGGTGATGGACCTTGTAATCCCAGTACTTGGGAGGCTGAGACAGAAGGATCGCAGGTTCAAGACCAGCCTCAGCAACTTAGTGAGGATCTCCAAGAACTTAATAAGACCCTGTTTCCAAATTAAAAAATAAAATAGGGCTAGGGGTATAGCTCAGAGGTAGAATACCCCTGGTTCAGTAAAACATGTACACATACACACACACACACACACACACACACACACGCACCACATACACACACAGAATCACTAGGTAAGAATATAGCTATATTTGGTTTTAAAAAAAATGGAGAATATTGCCCAATTGATATTTTGGGATTTTTCTTAATAACACAATTTAGAGCTTTCTTTTAGGTAATTTGCAAAATTTAAGGTCATTCCTCCAATAATACCCTTTTATTTAATACTGAATTAAATAACTCCTTGTTTTTCTTTTACTAATCTATTTTTAAAACATTATTTTTCACTTTCAATAAATTATAAATACCCATGAAATGATAATATTTAATTTCAAGGAAATTCCATTGAGTAATTTCACTACTTTTGAGTTGGACTAAATTTTAAGGTTTTAATGTTTTGAAAACATTTTTAAAGGTACATAATACTTTGTATTTTCAGGGACTAAGAGAGAGCCAATTACCCTGCCCCTCAATTTCTTTTGACTTTATTCCCCCTAAAAATTATTTATTTTTATCTGGGCATAGTGGTGCATGCCTGCAATTCTAGTACTTTGGAGGCTGAGACAGGAGCAGCACAGGTTTGAGGCCAGCCTCAGCAACTTAGGCTCTCTGAAACTTAGACCCCGTTTCCAAAAAAAGGGGGTGCTGGGGGTTAACTAGGAAATATAATACCCCTGGGTTCGATCCCAAATAACCCCCCCCCAAAAAGGAAAAGAAGAAAGAAGAATGAATAGAAGTTAGGAAAAGTATAATTATCTTGAGATGGTAAATTACCTTACTTGCTATTTTTCCTTTAAATTTTTGTTTTACTTAAGTACTGCTCTTGTGCAGACACCTGACCTTTATTTCTGTTCATTATGACCTTGAGCAAGAGGATGAATCTCTATGAGAAATGGAAGTATAATATATTCTTATAATTTCATCAATGAGATTAAATTTAAAAACAGCCAGTCAGGGTCCTACTATTTATCAACTAGGGTGTGTGTGTGTGTGTGTGTGTGTGTGTGTGTGTGTGTGTGTGTGTGTGTTTCTGATAACCACTTTTTTTTTTCGGTGCTGAGGATTGAACCCAGCGGCATTATTCTACCTCCAAGCTACATGCCTAGCCCGATTTTATTTCTTATTTGGAAACAGGGTCTCACTAGGTTGCTGAGAGCCTCATTAAGTTGCCAAGGCTGGCTTTGAACCTGTGTGATCCTCCTGTCTCAGCCTCCCAAACACTGAGATTACGAGTGTGTGCCACCATGCTCGGCTCCTGTTAGCCACTTACTAATATTAAAACATATTTTGGCTGTATGTGGTGGCACAGATCTGTAACCCCAGTACTTGGGAGGCTGAGACAGCAGGATTGCAGGTTCAAAGCCAGCCTTAGCAACTTAGTGAGACTGTCAGCAATGTAGGGAGGCCCTGTTTCTAAATAAAAAATAAAAATATGTCTGGGGGTGTAACTCAGAGGTAGAACGCCCTTGGGTTCAATTCCCAGCACCACACACACACACACAAGCACACATGCACCCACACACACGCGCACACACACCACTTTGGATGCAAAAATATTTTTACGCCGGGCGTGGTGGGCACGCTTGTAATCCCTGCACTTGGGAGGCGGAGACAGGAGGATCATGCAGGTTCGAAGCCAGCCGCGCTGGCTTGAGAGACCCTGTTTCCAAATTTTAAAAAAGTATAAAAATAGGTCTGGCAGTGTAGCCCCAAGGTAGAAAGGTTTCCAGGAACACCAGTACCACCCAAAATAATAATAATAATAATAATAATAATAATAATAATAATAATAATACTTTTACATATGTTTCCTTTTAGTTATACATCTATATGGACATTCTACTACTTTATCTCTTTCTTACATGTTAAAAAAAACACATTAGTCCAATGAATAGATTTTTTTTGGGGGGAAAGGGGCTACTGGGGATCGAACCCAGAGGCACTCTACCTCTAAGTTTTACTTCCAGCCTTTTTATTTTTTATTTTTATTTTGAAACAGGGTCTTGCTTAGTTGCTGAAGGTTTCACTAAGTTGCTGAAGCTGGTCTTGAACCTGCAATCCTCCTTTCTCAGTCTCCCAAGTACTGGGATTACAGGCATGTACCACCGTGCCTGGCAGTAGATTTTAAAATAGCTACCAAATACGATTTAAGTATGAGAACGGTTTTCTCAGGATGCCTTGTTAATTTATAGATCCTGAGCCTTGTCCTATAAAACTGAAATCCCAAACTAAAAAACAAAACAAAAAAAACATTATGAACAACATTAAACATATATAAAGTAGACAGAATTGGTACCACGAACCTCCTAAGTATCCATAACCCAGTTTCGGTTCACAGACAATCTGGTTTCATCCCGCTGTATAATTCTGAAGCAAATTACAGACACTGGATTTCATGATAAAACTTTCACCCTGTTTGAAAATGTTGTTCTTACATCTTTGATTGAAAAGCTGGGAAGGACGATGAGCTCTGGGGAGGTTTGGGATTTATCAGAAAAGTCTCCTCCGCTGAAATGTCTACAATGCTTGACATCTGACATTGCTGAGTTGTCGACCGTATTCACCACGGAGAGGATCACCGTGTGCAGAATCCGGCATTCCAGAAGACCTAAGGACACAAACATGTTCAGGCTGAGAAATGGGCAAGGAATTCGGACCCGAAGGAAAAGTAGTTGGGGTAATTTCAACTAAAACAAACAAATGAAAAAAAAAGGAAAATAAAAAAACGCCTATCTATGCCACCGAGTATAGCAGATAATTGATAATTTATCTCTTAAAGATAACTAGACGAGCCCTGGGTTGGTAGACAGCTAGGAGACACTTTTTTTTTTTTGGTGGTACTGGGGTTCCTGGAAGCCCTTCTACCTCTGGGCTACACCCCCAGACCTATTTTTATATTTTTATTTGGAAACAGGGTCTCTTAAACCAGGGAGGCTGGCTTCCAACCTGCGCAATCCTCCTGTCTCCACCTCCCAAGAGCAGGGAATACAAGCGTGCGCCACCCTGCCCGGCACGAGTCACTTTCTTTTACCCCTTACGCCATAGAAATAAGGATCACTCTGAAATGGGAAAAGGGTTGGGCAGGGTTGCATGACAGTCATTTCTTCTTCTTCTCCGTCTTCTTCTTCTGTCTTCTTCCTTCCTTCCTTCTTTTCTTCCTTTCCTCCTCCTCCTCCTCCTTCTCCTCCTTTTTCTTCCTCGTGGTACTGGGGATGGAACCCAGGGACATTCTACCTCCAAGCTATACCCCCAGCCCAATTTTTTATTCTTTATTTGGAAACAGGGTCTCACTAAGTTGAAGACAGCCTCACTAAGTAGCTGAGGCTGGCCCCGAACCTGCGATCCTCCAGCCTCAGCCTCCCAAGTACTGGGATAACAGGCGTGCACCCCCATGTCTGACTAATACCTTATTATTAACCTTTTTATGCCCACACTGATTGTATATTACAGTGCCTGAACTCAAGTTAGCGGAAGATTGATGATGAATTCTGAACTTGCAAATCCCAGCCTACTGCAAAGGAAATAATTCAAATATATATGAATCTTCCATCACTGGCAATATATATTTTTTTATCTATGGCTTTGTTTTTGTTTGGGGTTTGGGGTTTTTTTTATTTGTTTGTTTTTTGGTACTGAGGATAGAAGTCAGGGCCTCATACATGCTAGGCAAGCACTCTACCTCTCTTTTTTTTCCTTCAGTACTAGGAATTTAATCCAGGGACATTCTACCTCTGAGCTACACCTCCAGCCCTATTTTTTATTTTTCATTTTGAAACAGGGTCTCACTAAGTTGCTGAGGCTGGCCACAAACCTGCGATCCTCCTGTCTCAGCCTCACAAGTACTCGGGTTACAAGCGTGCACCATCACACCCGGCTTAACAGAGTGATTTTAGTTTTCAGAATATCAGGTCTGACACTGACATCTAAAGGATCTTTTTCATTCGCCCCAACATTGACTCCTAAGAGACATTTTTCAAACATCTAAGATATATATACATATTTTTTTGAGGTACCGGGGATGGAACCTTGGGGCATTCTACCTCCGAGCTACACCCCCAGCCCTATTTTTTTTTATTCTTTATTTTGAAACAGGGTCTCACTAAGTTGCACAGGGCCTCACTAAGTTGCCAGGGCTGACCATGAACTTGTGATCCTCCTGTCTCAGCCTCCCAAGCACTGGTATTACAAGTGTGCGCCACCACACCTGGCTTGAAGATATGAAATTTGGACCTCCTTTCTGGGAGAGATCTCTTTCAGAGATCCGTTTTGCATTCTGACTGGATTTTCCATGTTTGGGTAGCTGGTATATTGATCGTGAATTGCATTTCTGTGCTTAGAACT